>NC_073395.1:19759974-19887474 GCF_028641065.1 Leucoraja erinaceus | reverse complement strand
CAAGAGGACATATGTTTACAGTGAGAGAGGAAAGATTTGATACAAACTGTGGGGCAACTTTTCCCACTCAGATGTGTGGTGGTTGTGTGGAATAAGCTGGCAGATGAGATAGTTGAGGCAGGTACAATAACAGCATTTAAAAAGGCACCTGGACAGAGAGACACACACAAAGTGCCAAAGTAACTCAGCAGGTCAGGCAGTATCTCTGGCGAAAATGGATGGGTGACGTCTCGAGTTGGGATCCTTCTTCAGGACCCAAAACATCAACTATCCATGTTCTCCGGAGATGCTGCGTGACCCACTGATTCACTCCAGCACTTTGTGTCACCTTTAACTGTGAGCAGTTCTGGTCAGGCCCATTACAGGAAGGATGTGGAGACCAAACAAAACCCAGAAGTTTACCAGAATACGGAACAGATTAGAGGGATATCAGCTACAGAGAGAGTGAGAGAGAGAGAGAGGCTGGACAAGCTCGGATTGTTTTCTCTGGAATGCCAGAGGCCGAGGGAAGACCTGCGACAAGTTTGTAAAATTATGAGAGGCACAATCAAAACGTTTTTATTTACCTAGCGTGGAAATATTAAAGGGTAGAGCTGAAAGGAGAGAGGAGCAAAAATGTACAGCAGGTGATGAGAGCCAGGAATGTCGGTGACGGCAGATACGATAGTGGTGCTTAAGATATTTTTTCCATACGCAGGGAATGGAGGGATTTGGATCACGTGCAGGCGGAGATTAACAGCATCATGTTGGGCACGGATCTTGTGGGCTGAAGGGCCTGTTCCTGGGCTGTACTGCTCTTGAACAATATCAACACCGACTAAACTATGAACTGTCTTGGTTGCAGGCTTTTGGTTTGTAGTAATATTGTTTTTTTCCTTGAACTTAATTATGTATCATGAGTACAGTGTTTACTGACCTGCCGTGCTGCTGTAAGTAAGAATTTCATTGTTATGTTTCTCTTGTATATGACAATTAAAGACTCTTGTTCTATTTTCGAGCATATTTTCCTAAAAAATAGCCAAGCATTTTTGCAGAAACAAGGAACTGCAGGTGCTGGTTTATATTAATAACAAAAACACAATTATTGGAGTAACTCAGCAGGTTAGGCAACATCTTTGGAGATTGTGGATCAGTGACGTTTCAGGTTCAGACCTACTTCAGAATAATTTTGCAAGTGCTTTTGCTTGAAACTGGGAGGAACAACATGAGTGGGGGTTTGTGGGGAACGTGCTTACAGCGTCTTACTTGAGAATGTAACGATCTGAGACACACACACGCACATATACCAGTACATATATAGACAATCGATAATAGACAATAGGTGCAGGAGTAGGCCATTCGGCCCTTCGAGCCAGCACCGCCATTCAATGTGATCATGGCTGATCATCCCCAATCAGTGCCCCGTTCCTGCCTTCTCCCCATATCCCCTGCCCGCTATCAAGAGCCCTATCTAGCTCTCTATTGAAAGTATCCAGAGAACCGGCCACCGCCCTCTGAGGCAGAGAATTCCACAGACTCAAAACTCTCTGTCTGAAAAAGTGTTTCCTCGTCTCCGTTCTAAATGGCTTACCCGTTATTCTTAAATTGTGGCCCGTGGTTCTGGACTCCCCCAACATCGGGAACATGTTTCCTGCCTCTAGCCTCTATACAAGCCTAGCTGCTCCATTCTCCCAGCATATGACCGTCAGGCCATCTCAGGAATTAACCATGTAAACCTACGCTGCACTCCCTCAATAGCAAATTGTCCTTCCTCAAATTAGGGGACCAGAACTGCACACAACACTCCAGATGTGGTCTCACTAGGGCCTTATACAACTGCAGAAGGACCTCTTTGCTCCTATACTCAACCCCTCTTGTTATGAAGGCCAACATGCCATTCGCTTTCTTCACTGCCTGCTGTACCTGCATGCTTACTTTCATAGACTGATGAACAAGGACCCCCAGATCTCGTTGTACTTCCCCTTTTTCCAACTTGACACCATTTAGATTGTAATCTGCCTTCCTGGTTTTGCTACAAAAGTGGATAATCTCACATTTATCCACATTAAACTTCATCTGCCATGCATCTGCCCACTAACCCAACCTGTCCAAGTCACCCTGCATTCTCATAGCATCCTCCTCACAGTTCACACTGCCACCCAGCTTTGGGTCATCTGCAAATTTTACTTTGAATCCCTTCATCTAAATCATTGATGCACATTGTAAATAGCTGCGGTCCCAGCACCGAGCCTTGCGGTACCCCACTAATCACTGCCTGCCATTCTGAAAGGGACCCATTGATCCCTACTCTGTTTCCTGTCTGCCAACCAATTTTCTATCCATGTCAGCACTCTACCCCCAATACCCTGTGCCCTAATTTTGCCCACTAATCTCCTATGTGGGACCTTATCAAATGCTTTCCTAGTTACATCCTCAAAAATGTCAAGCATGATTTCCCCTTCGTAAATCCATGCTGACTCGGACCGATCCTGTTACTGATATCCTAATGTGCCGCTATTTCATCTTTTATGATTGACTCCAGCATCTTCCCCACCATCGATGTCAGGCTAACTGCTCTATAATTCCCTGTTTTCTCTCTCCCGCCTTTCTTAAAAAGTGGGATAACATTAGCTACCCTCTAATCCACAGGAACTGATCCTGATTCTATAGAACATTGGAAAATAATCACCAATGCGTCCACGATTTCTAGAACCACTTCCTTAAGTACCCTGGGATGCAGACCATCAGGCCCTGGGGATTTATCAGCCTTCAGTCCCATCATTCTACCATTTCCTGCCTAATGTGGATACACAGACACACACACACACAGGCACAAACACATACACATACACAGACACACACACACACACGTACACAGTCACACATACACAGAGACACACACACACACAGACACAGACACAGTCACACATACAGACACACATCAGTCACACACACAGTCACACATACACAGAGACACACACAGTCATACATATACAGACACACATATACAGACAGACAGACACGCAATCAACTGAGTCAGCTGAAGGGGATTATGGCTGCTGTCAAACAGAGAATGGCTGGGATTAAGTATTCACGCTGAATTCAGGCACAAAGCAAACTTCCACGATGACACGGTTTGTGAAACAGATGTCCCGCTCAGGGTCCATTTTTACACAGAACACTAAAACGTTGAGTGTAAAGTATATCTGCATCTCCTACCAAACTCCTATTTTTTTTTAATGCACCAAGCAGGTGGTTCATTGTCTATCAGCAGTCGTGAACTTTCACACCCTGCCCTTCCAAACCAAAGTGCCTCGCACAACAAAAGCAAGCTGTAGTTTCAGAATGAGTGCCGACGTACTACAGATGGAGGAGTGTAGCTGGGGCATCTTGGACGGCACAACTTACTAACCGTCACCCTCGCTCCTTTCCCCGTTTAATTTAGTTTAGTTTAGTTCATGAGTTCTCGGAGCAGAATCAAGCCATTCAGCCCATCAAGTCTACTCCGCCATCCCATCATGTCTGAGCTATCTTTCTCTCTCAGCCCCATTCTCCTGTCTTTTCCTTATGGTCTTCACCATAACTAATCAAGAATCTGCCAATCTGCTCCTTAAAAATACCCATTGATTTGGGCTCCACAGCCGTCTGCAGCAATGAATTCCACAGAATCACTCGCTCACTAAAGAAATTCCTCATCTCCTTTCAAAAGGTACGCTCTTTTATTCCGAGTCTATGGCCTCTGGTCCTAGACTCTCCCACAAGTGGAAACATCCTTTCCACATCCACCCTATCCAGGCCTTTCACTATTCGTTTTTAGTTTATAATCATGTGCACCAGGATTCAGTGAAACGTTTTTGTTGCGTGTTATCCAGTCAGCAGAAAGACTATACGTGATTGCAATCGTGCCATCCACAGTGTACAGGTGCAGGATGAAGGGAATTACGTTTAGTGCAAGATAAAGTCAAATCCAAGTAAAGATAGTCCTGGGGTCTCCAATGGGGTAGATGGGAGATCAGCCTCGCTCTCCAATTGATGATAGAATGATTCAGTTGCCTGATAACAGCTGGGAAGAAACTATCCCTGAATCTGGAGGCGTGCATTTCCACCCCTCTCTTCTCCCGAGCCCCCCTTGATCACCCACCTCGCTTTGTGTAAAAAAATCACCCTCAGGTTCCCCCCCTCACCTTAAACCCATGTCCTCCGGTTCTCGATTCCCCTGCTCTGGGTAAAATAAAATACACAGATTCGCCAGATCCTTTAACTTGTTCAGCTTTCGAAATTGCACCAAAATTGCAAATTCAGGAGCGGCACGGTGGCACAGCGGCAGCGTTGCTGCCTTACAGCGCCAGAGACCCGGGTTCAATCCTGACTGCGGGTGTACGTTATTCCTGTGGCCACGTGGGTTTTCTCCAGGTGCTCCGGTTTCCTCCCACATTCGTGCAGGTTTGTAGGTTAATTGGCTTTGGTAAAGATTGTAAATTCCACTGTGCTGCATTTGTCACACATGCAACCAACCGCACAGTGAAATTATTTTTGCATACCTTACACACGCAGGCACCGCCATTTTTGGCACCATTATTCAAAGTCCAAAAGTCCTGCTGGTCGACACGCTGGATAGACTGGAGCAGTTCCTGCGAATGGCCTCTCCTCTCCTCTCCTCTCCCTGTTGTCCCTAGGATGGTGCTAGTGCACGAGGTGATCGCTGGCCGGCGCAGAATCAGTGTTTCCCCAACCTAATCTACATCCCCCTAAACAAAATGTCCTAATTCGTGAGCTGACCCACAGCGAGAAGCAAATAGCCAACAAATGCCAGTAAGTCCTGCCATCAATCAGCATGTGATAACAATTTGGCTGTGCGGTACATTCCATACATTCCAGAGAGGATTTCAATTAATTTGCAGGAACAATGAGGTTAGGATTAGTAACCGTTCACAGCGCAGTTGGCCTTTACATTCGGATTCTTTTGAGTCGCAGCGATTCTGGCCAAGTCCTCAATGCTGCATTCATCCATTCATCTGCCAGATGTAAGCTCGTTTTAATTATCCTACCTTGTTCTAAAGAAATACACATCCAGCTCCCCGTCCACGCAGTGCATTGCAAAACTGCCTTTGCAAGTTGTGGTGGAGAGTTGTGGATGTAGCCCAGTCCATCACACAGACAGCACTCACCCCCCCCCCCACCATCGACTCCAGCTACACTTCACACTGCCTCCGAGAAAGCGACCAACATAATCAAGGACTTTATTAACCCCGGCCATTCCCTCTTCTCCCCTCTCCCGCCAGGGAGAAGGTACAAAACTTTGAAAGCGCGTACCACCAGATTCAGGAGCAGCTTCTTCCCTGCTGTTGTGTAAGAAGGAACTGCGGATGCTGGTTTATACTGAAGATAGACACAAAAACCTGGAGTAATTCAGCGGAACAGGCAGTGTCTCTGGAGAGAAGGAATGGGTGACGTTTCATGTCGAGACACTTCTTCAGTCTTTTGTGTCTATCTTCCCTGCTGTTATCAGACTACTGAACGTCCTCCCATAAACTAGGCTATAGTCCTGATCTTCCAACCTACTTCTACCTCACCATGGACCTGCACTTTTTCTCTGTAAATATAATACAATTCTCTATAATTTGCACTCTGGGATTTTTCTCTTTGTGCTACGTCCACACTCCACTCATCCCCTTCTATTTATATTCTCTCTTTGTCTTGACATTCCCGTCTCTTCTCCACCTATCTGACACCCTTTTGTCTCCTTTGCATCGCTTGTCTTTTGTCACTTCATCTGCCCTCACCCCCATCCCCCTTTCACTCGCCATGTTTTGTCCCACTCTCTCCTCTTTCCAGTTCTCTCCCACCACTCTAGCGGGCTCAGACCCTCAGTGAAAAAGTTGCCCCCGAGGTCCCTCTTAAATCTCTCCCCTCTCACCTTAAACCTGTGCCCTCCAGTATTAGAATCCTCTACCTGGGAATACGACTGAGTGTTACATTATCCATGCCCCTCGTGATCTGGTACACCTCAGTAAGGTCACCACGGCTCACCTCCTACACTATACAGACAGAGGTTCAATCTATCCAACCTCCTATCCAATATCTCAAGCCCGCAAGCCCCAGTAACATGCTGGTCGGCATGGACAAGGTGTGTAGAAGGATGTTTCCCTGCCATACAACTCTGCAACTCTATAACCTGCCTACACATGATGTACATTCTTCAGCCTCCATTCCAGGGGCAGATGTGGCCATGACCATCTCCCACTGACTCTGCAACAACCTCCAATTCTGTCCTCCAGTGGACCTTGAGCAACGTACCGGGCAGCAGAAGGGCCCGACCCCGGCCCTGCATTCCCGCCACGCTGCCAGGAACCCGGCTGGAGAGGGAAGCCGTCGAGCCTGTCCCCGGTCCCACCGGGGTGAAGATGGATGGAGTCGGTGATGGCAGACGCAAAAACAAAGAGGAACTCAGGTCTTAACCTCCGTGCCCTCACGGTCGGCTGCGGGAGACCCCCCCCCCCCCCCCCAGGTCACGAAGGTTGAAGGTGGCCGGGCGAGGAGAGGGACGGCGGTCCGCGGGACGATCCGGACGGAGGCGACGGCTGCAACGGGCCTTTAGTTGGGACTGTAGAAATGGTGACAAAACCTGGTATCTGGGACGGATCTGGGACGGCAGTGTGGTAAGAGTTGCTGCATCACAGCACCAGAGACCCGGGTTCAATCCTGACCACGTGTGCTGTCTGTACGGAGTTTGTACGTTCTCCCCGTGACCGCGTGGGCGTTCTGTGGGTCCTCTAGTTTCCTCCCACATTCCAAAGAGGTGCCGGTTTGCAGACGAATTGGCTTCTGTAAATTGTTCCTGGTCTGTAGCATAGTTCTGGTGTGTGGAGTGATAGCAGGGTGGTGCGGACTCGGTGGGCCGAAGGGCCCGTTTCCGTGCTGTGTCTAAAGTCTAAAGAGTGGAAATCATTGCTCCAACAGATGACATTGCATTCCGTGTTTGAGACACACATTGTGGGCTGAAGGGCCTGTTCCTGTGCTGAACTGTCCCGTGCTCCTGGAGAATTGTAACTATGTATTGTAATCATTTATTTTAACTGTGCGCAAAAACAAAGCGTTTCCCTGTACCTTGGTGCACGTGAAAATAAAGAACCATTGCTCGGCCTCTCCATTGTCAGTTCCGAGTTATCAGCAGAGTTTTATCATTTTGGCTCAACATATCACAGGCAGGGCTGCATAACCTCGACACACAATACATGCAGGAGGTAGCGATAACAGCGCAACTATTTTCCAGTGTTTACCTTGAGATATACTGTGAGTAATCTCATCCTGATATGATGCTATTGTCATTGCCCTGTACATCCACATCACAAGCCTCTCTCCTCAAACTTTCTCACAAGCTCAGAGTCATACAGAGTTGAAACAAGCCCTTCAACTCAACTTGCCCACACCGAACAACATGCCCCATCTACACTAGTCCCACCTGCCTGCGTTTGGCCCTCTAAACCTGCCCTATCCATATCCCTGTCTAAATGTTACTTTAAGATTGGGATAGTAACTGCCTGAACTCCCTCCTCCAGTAGCTCGTTCCAAACACTGACTACCTTCTGTGTGGAAAAAGTTACCCCTCGGGTTCCTCTTAAATCTTCCCTCCCTCACCTTAAATCTATGCCTCGATTCTCCTACTCTGGGCAAGAGACTCTGTGCGTTTACTCAATCTATTCCTCTCACAATTTTGTACACCTCTGTGAGATCACCCCTCGTGCTCTGAGGAATAGAGTCCTAGCCTGCTCAGCCTCTCCCTGTAGTTCAGGCCCTCGTATTCGGGCACTCTGCACCCTTTCCAGCTTGACAATATCTTTCCTATAACATGGTGTCTAATACTGAACACAATACTCTAAATGTGGCATCATCAATGTCTTATATCACTGCAACTTCACGACTCCAAAATGTAAGAAGGAACTGCAGATGCTGGTTTACACCGAAGATAAGACTCAAAATGCTGGAGCAAGTCAACGGGTCAGGCAGCATCTGTGGAGAAAAGGAATGTGAGGTTTCGGGACGAGACCCTTCTTCAGACAATACTGTAATACATGCGGTGATGGCTGGCATGGTGAAGTTCAGTAGGTCCGTCTGCTATAACCAAAATCTGCTATAAAATGGTCCCTAAACCAAGGATTTTTTGTATTAGATATTGCCGATGCACCATAGAAAGCTGCCTGACCCGCTGACTTACTCCAGCACTCGGTGCCTTTTTTTGCAAACAGCACTCTTTGCCTCCAGATATCTTTTTTGCAAACCAGCATCTGTCGTTCCTCGTTTCTACATGGAAGGCATACTGTCAGGTTGCATCACAGTTTGGTTTGGGAACAGCTCTGCCCAAGGCCACAAGCAATCGCAGAGAGTTGAGGATGTAGCCCAGTCCGTCACACAGACCTAACTCCCCACCTCTCAACCCCATCTACACTTCACGCTGCCTCAGGAAAGCAGCCAACATTATCAAAGACTTGTTCCACATTCATTCTTTCTTTCAGGAAATTCTTTCTTCTCCCTGACAGAAGATACAAAGCTTGAAAGCACGCACCACCAGACGCAGGAACAGCTTCTTCTCCTCAGTTGTCAGGCTCCTGAACGATCCTTCCATAAGCTGGGGTAGTGTCCGATTCACCTCTACCCCTTTGCGGACATTGAACTTTGTCTATGGAACTGATGCGCTACAATGCTGAGAACTATGTTCTGCACTCTGTATCTTCCCCTTTGCTCAACCTATTGTAGTGTGTGGACAGTGGAATAACATAGATATAGTGTTAATGGATGATCGATGGACAGTGCGGACTCAGTGGGCCGAAGGGCCCGTCTTCATGCTGCATCTTTTAATCAATTAAAACTTGCATCAACCAATCACTTGCCCTGTGAAAAAGGGTCTCAACCTGAAACGTCACTCATTCCTTCTATCCAGGGATGCTGCCTGTCCCACTGAGTTACGGCAGCACTTTGTGTCTATGTTTGGTGCAAACCAGCGGCCGCAGTTCCTCCAGCACTTTGTTGTTTGCTCAAAATGTCAGCATCTGCAGTTTCTTATGTGTCTCAATGTGGTTACAAAATCACTTGTTTTCCTTTGTCTAAATAAGGAGAAACTGTTTGCGTTGGCAGACAGCTCAGGACCCTGAGGATACAGATTTCAGATAATTTGCAAAAAGGATTTTTTTTTTTTTTTTTTAAACAAAACACAGCAAATTGGTTGCAATCTGGAATGTGCCTTCTGGAAACAAAGGCAGAAATAAACTCAACAAGAACATTGTGCATAGAACATAGAAGCAGAGCCACAAGCCCATCAACCCCCAATATCTTTGCCGTGCATGATGTCAAGACCAACTCTTATCTGCCTGCATATAACCCATATCCCTCCATTAACACCACTATCATATCTGCCTCCACCACCACCTCTAGCAGCACATTCCAGGCACTCACCACACTCCGGTAAAGAAAACCTTCCCCACACATCTCCTTTAAACTTTGCTGCTCTCACCTTAAAGCTTTGCCCTCTAGTATTTGATTTTTCCATCCTTGGAAAAAACGTTCTGGCTGTCTACCCTATCTATGCCACTCATTGTTTTGTATACATTTATCAGGTGTCCCCCTCAACCTCCAACGTTCCAGAGAGAACAATCCAAGTCTGTCCAACCACTCCCTGTAGCTGAAGGTCTGAAGAAGGGTCTCTATCCGAAACGTCGCCCACTCCTTCTCTCCAGAGATGCTGCCTCACCCGCTGAGTTACTCCAGCATTTTGTGTGTCTCTCTCACTGTAGCTAATACCCCTAAATCCAGGCATCATTCTGGTAAACCTCTGCACCCTCTCCAAATCCTCCACATCCTCCTGCAAAGGAGCGAGTAGAACTGCAAGAAATACTCCAAATGCGGCCTGACCAAACTCCTGTAGAGCTCTATCATGACTTCCTCACTCCTATACTCAATGCCCCGATCAATGAAGGCATATGCATACCATACGCCTTCTTGTGTTATCTACTTGTTTAGTTTATTGTCATGTGTACCGAGGTACCGTAAAAAGCTTTTTTTTCCCGCTGTGTGCTAACTAGTCTGCAGAATTACTTTACAGAATTACAATCAAGCCGTCCACATAGCCCAAATGACTTTTAGTGCAAGGTAAAGTCCAATAAAGTCCGATTAAAGACAGTTTGAGGATGTTTAAAGAGGTAGATGGTAGCCCTGGACTGCTCTCTAGTTGTTGGTAGGATGGTTCAGTTGCCTGAGGGAGTCTGAGTTTAGTTTATCGTCACGTGTGCAGAGATATAGTGACAAGCTTCTGCTGCGTGCAAACCAGTCAGCGGAAAAACAATACATGATTGGGGAGTTATGGACATCGGGCAACAAAATGCCTCTGTGAATTGAATAAATACATGTGAAAGAGAATTGGGCAAGGCTATGGGGAGGGAGTCAAGAGAAAATTGTAATAGCTGACTGCCACCCTGGGCCGAGAGTGCTGACAGACTCCTCACAAGATGTTACCAGTGTATTTTTTCGTCTTGTCTAAATTAGTATCAGTATCATACATGGAAATGTGGCTCCTTGCATTCCATTTGATTGTAATAGGTTGCATGAACAAATATCATCAACATCTTCAAATGATCTTCTGATTTTTGGTCTATTTCTAGAAACCCACTGTTCCAAACTGAAATCCTGAAGGGCAAAGAGGAACTAGATGAATGTCAAGCCAATGAATGTTGTAACGTTGGGAAATGTTTCAATGTCGAGAGCAGTATTTTAACAATATAAGATGACACAAAGTGCTGGAGTAACTCAGCAGGACAGGCAGCATCGCTGGAGAACGTGGATTGGTGACGTTTCGGGTTGAGTTTGAACAAGGCCCTTTAGCTGAAACATCAACAATCTTTTATCTCTAGAGATGCTGCCTGACCCGGTGAGTTACTCCAGCACTTTGTGCCATTTTGTGTATTAATCAGTATCTGCAGTTTCTTATCAGGTCCGGCAGTATCTCTGGAAAAAAGGACAGGTGACGTTTCGGGTCGGGACCTTTCTTCAGACTGATTTATTAAATAAAATATTTAAAATTTAAAAATTTAAAAATATTAAAATTCTGACGGGAATTAAAAAAATATAAAAGTACACAAAGTGCTGGAGTAATTCAGTGGGTCAGGCAACATTGATAGGTGACGTTTCAGGTTAAGTCAGAAGGGTCCCCATCCAAAACGTCATCTATCCATGTATCCTGACCCACTGAGTTACTCCAGCACTTTGTGTCCTTTTGTGTATTAAACAGCATCTGCAATGGCAGGTTTCTCCAAGATTTTAATAATCATTTGTCAGGGCTGAGATTCTCATTATCCCATCAGGAGGGACCTAGCCTCTGCTTGCTGAAGGTTAGACTACACTTCACGCAGTTCTTTGCTTCCACAAGAAGACAAAGCCCAACTCATAACCTTGGCATTAAAAAAAATCTCTTTAAATATACAGTGCGGAAACAGGCCCTTCAGCCCACCGAGTCCGTGCCCACCATTGATCACCTGTACACTAGTTCCATCCCACACATCCATCCCATCAGGGACAATGTGCAGAATCCAATCAACCTACAAACCCGCACGTCTTTGGGATGTGGGTGGAAACCCACACGATCACAGGGTGCTGTGCTGTCTCTCTCTCTCTCTCTCTCTTTAAAACACTAATACTGAACTATTCCCAAAAGAACAAAACTGAACATCTGCCTATGAACATCAGGTGATCAGTATAGCATCATTCTTGCTTTGAAAAACCTCCAGCCCATTACTACCCATCTTCAGACAGAGATTACACTATCTCTCCTAGACTGTCTGCATCCTGTGCTGAGAGTGAAGTCACTGCTGTGCTTCCCACAAAAACATGCAGATCCTTCTGCCTCACCCACTTTTTCCCTGTGATTCTGAAAAGGCTACACAAAAACAAAAACTATAGAAACAAGGAACTGATAAGGAGGTCATCTTGATTGCACATCACTGCAACATGTGGACTGCATTCAACTCCATACACCAGCTCTGTGCAATGAAACACCATGGCCTCCCAATCCTTCTGTGGTCCTCTCCTATTTAATTATTTATTATTATAATTATATGCGTGTATATATAATTAATGTGTGTGTGTGTGTGTGTGTGTGTACATATATAATCTATATATGTGTGTATGCACATGTGCATAGTGTGTGTGTGTGTGTGTATATATATATATACACACACACACACCCACACATTTATATATACACACATAAATATACACACATATGCATATATATATATATACACACGCACAATATATACACACGCACAATATTATACACACGCACAATATATATATACACACGCACAATATATATATATAGAACTATTTTACAAAGTACTATGTTTACATATTTCTTGTGGTGCTCGGAGTAAGAATTTCATATGACAATAAAACATTCTTATCTTTATTGACTCCCTTTCTCAAATATCCTCTAGTCCAGCCCACCAACCCATTCAAGAATTACAAAACACTAAATGCTGGAGGGTGGCACAGTGCTGCAGCGGTGGAGTTAATGCCTCACAGCACCAGAGACCCAGGTTCGATCCCGACTACGGATGCTGTCTGTATGGAGTTTGTACGTTCTCCCTGTGACCACCTGGTTTTCTCCAGGTGCTCCAGTTTCAGTAAATTATCAATCAATCAATCAATCAATCAATCAATCAACCTTTATTGTCATCTTGCAAGCAACAAGTACAGTGCAAAATGAAAAGACGTTTCCCAGTGAATAGCGGAGCCTCGCACATGAAATTTAAAACACTTCTCACATAATAACACTAAAAAAACAATCCAGTCCCTGATGGAACAGAATAAATAGTTAAAATCAGGTAAAAAACACAATGTTAAAATACAGTAAACCAATCATAAAAAAATGTCCGGGGCCGCTGATTTGAGTGGCCAGTGTCAGTTATTAAAGTGTCCGTGCCAGCCGCAGAGTCAAGTCAAGTGACTGTGAGTGCAGAGTGACTGTTTAGCAGCCTCACAGCCTGTGGTAGGAAGCTGTTTAGCAGCCTCGTAGTCCGGGCTTTGATGCTTCGATATCTCTTGCCTGATGGCAAGAGATCCAGGTGTGTGTGGAGGGGGTGCAGTTTGTCCTTGGCAATTCTCTGTGCTTTCTTCAGACAGCGGCTCTGGAACAGTTCTTGTACCGAGGGTAGGGAGATGCCAATAATCCTCTCTGCTCCCCTCACTACCCTCTGCAGAGCCTTCCTGTCCTATCCCCAGTGTGTAAGACAGGACTGGAGTATGGGTGATCATTGGTCGGCGTGGACTGGGTGGGCAGAAAGGCCAGTTTCCATGCTGCATCTCTAAACTAATCTCAACGTGACAGGCAGCATCTGTGGCGTGAGTGAACAGACGACGTTCGGATCTGTCCATTCTCTCCACAGGTGCTGCCTGGCCTGTTGAGTTCCTCCAGCACTTTGTGTGTTTTACTCAGCGTGCCAGCATCTGCAGCTTCTTCCGGTTTCATGTCGGTTTTTGCCTTACAACTCCTCCTGCCCGCAGACTGCTTTGAAAACTGTATGGACACACCTCCAACTGGGCAGGAAGTTTAGGGGATGTCTCCTTCAAGTCCTTGTAGCACAGACCCAAGATTCCCAATATCACCAGAGAACTCCTTCCCTGCTTTAAGTGGAGATGGGCCAAAGATCCTCAGACAGAATATTATCTTATCTTTAATGAGTACATTCCTGATTATTTTCCCCTCTCCGCCCGACAATCTTTTCTGATCATAGAGCACAGTGTCACCGACAGCAATGTGGTCATGACTTCTTTATCTATTTTGATGAAGGCTGAGATAAACATGGACTTGGATGTTAAATTCGCCGCCATCCATCACGGGAATGTTTCAGAGGTTCGAGATACAGCACGGAAACAGACCCTTCGGCTCACCGAGTCCACACTGACCGGTCGGTGATCCCAGTAATCTAACATTATCCTACACACTAGGGACAATTTACAAATTTTTTTTTACTGAAGCCAATTAACCTACAAACCCACACGACTTTGGAGTGTTCGTCGAAACCGGAGAAAACCCACGCGGTCACAGGGAAAACGTGCAAACTCCATACAGACAGCACCCGTGGTCAGGATTGAACCAGGGTCTCTGGCGCTGTGAGGCAGCAGCTCCACCACTGCGCCACCCATTCTCCAGAGATATTTGTAAGTTCACCTGAGGAGGTGAGAATTGGTTTTGGAGTCAAGTGGTCTGATGAAGGGTCCCTCCCGACCCAAAAAGACACCCATCCTTTTGCTGCAACTGAAGTTGAAGCCACAATTTTCTGACCCAGAAGTGATAAGTAGGTATGTACTCTATGTGCATTGGGTTTAAAAAATAGCAAAAAGTAAAAATGGTTAAAAAAACACAGAGCATGGATTTCTTTCCTTATTTGGGCTTGTGTTTGTTGGCAGGCTCTTTTGATCAATGCCCAAGTCATTGATAGGAATTTGGAAATATTCACATTATTTCGGCATGTGTAACTTGAATTTTGGGCTCTGTGTTCTTCCAGCAAAGCTTTGGAACAAATATAAATCCTCCTCAATTGCACAAGAATATTTTTAAACAAACAGAAAGCTATTATAGTCCCAGATCTTGGGAGTGTAGGAAATGGAGTTGGAATCAAAATCCTTTGAGTCATTTGTCGTGACTTTTTCCTGCCTCCGAGATTCACTCCTGTGATATCTTTCTCCCACTTTACCCTCTTTACCGCTGTTGTTCTGGCAAAGGCTACTCACAAACAAAAGCAAAAACTATAGAAACAAGGAACTGCAGATGCTGGTTTGCAAAAAGAAAAAAGACAAAGGGCTGGAGTAAATCAGCAGATCAGGCAGCATCTCTTGAGAACATGGTCAGGCGATGTTTTGGGTGGGGATCCTTCTTTAGACAATTTAGACAGGAACATGGATGGGACAGTTTTAGAGGGATGTGGGCCAAACGCAGGCAGGTGGGATTAGATGGGACCTATTGGCCGGTGTGGGCAAGTTTGGCCGGAGAGTCCGTTTCCACACTGCAAGACTATGACTATCTATAGATCTCTATGTCCCTTGGTAGCTATGCTGCAAGCTTCCGAACCTGTACACTGGTGGATAATGAAGGCATGGTGGTTAAACGAGTCTCGACACGCGTTCAAAACACACCGCAGCTGTGGAGTTAATGGCGGAGCAAGTATGGAGGGCCAAATGATCCCCTGGCTCTGTGTGCAACTCATCACCATCAAGCAGTGGTCAGGTGCCGGATGTTCTCGGGAAAGGACTCGATGGATCCGGGTGGCGTGGTTCCCTGAGCAGACTGCCCGGCTTGTCTAGTGAAATGCCTCATCGCCAGAACTCACCAACAAGCACCAAGACCTGGCTTGGCTGGCGGTGAGAGGAGCCCTCCCAGTCAGATCCTTCCTGCACCGTCGGAAACCTCACTACCAGCGCACGCTGCCCTCGGGACGGCTGCTACAGGGAGGAGACGGTTGCCCTCCTCTTTGCGGAGTGTGGGTTTACGAAGAGAGTCTGGAGAATGATGCAAGGGTCCCCGTCACAGTTCATCCGTAACAGCTCCGTAACAGAGGACTCGCTGATTTACGGACTGTTCCCAGGGACATATTCAGAGAAGGACATCAAGTGCTGCTGGAAGGTCATCAATTTGGTGAGAGCTGCTCGTTGGTCGGCCCAAAACGTGTTTGTCTCCCAGCAGAGCGAGATGTCTGTCAAAATTACTAGGTATACGGATATTTTTGTGAATAAATACGACAATAATGAATGCATGATAGCCCTGGAAAATGTCAGAAGAATTTTTCCACAGTTCCTGTTTTTTAAATTCTGAATAAAGTTTATTTTTACAAGGCAGACACAAAAAAAGCTGGTACCCTGATTGGGTCCGTCTCAACCCGAAACGTCACCTACTACTTTTCTCCAACGATATTGTCTGACCCGTTGAGATACTCCAGCTTTTTTGTGTCTGTCTTCGGTTAAACCAGCATCTGCAGTTCCTCCCTACACAAAGTTTATTTTCAGTTCAGTTCAGAGATACAGCGCAGAGACAGCCCCTTCAGCCCACCGAGTCCGCGCCAACCAGTGGTCCCCCGCACACTAACACTGTCCTACACACACCGGGGACAATTCACAATTATACCAAAGTCAAACCAGCACGTCTTTCAAGTGTGGGAGGAAACAAGAGCTCTCGGAGAAACCCCACACGGTCACAGGGAGAACGTACAAACTCCGTAGACAGCACACGTAGTCAGGATTGAGCCCCGGGTCTCGGGCGCTGTAAGGCAGCAACTATACAGCCGCGCCATTTTTGATTGATTAAAGAAAAAAAAGTGGATGTTGTGAATTTAACATATTGGCGTGCAAAATAACTTTGAGCGGGTATCAGTATTATCAGCTCTGTAAAGCATTGATCTAATTTGTACATTGTATACATCCTTGTTGTGTAACCCCTGCCAGGAGTGAACCCTCGTAGTGAGCTACAACGGTGATCTGCATTATCCCAGTTACAAGAGCTTATTGGGCAAACGGTTTGAATCCTTTGACCATGAGTTTTAAGCCCACAACAACATGAGGAAAATCCAAAAATCTTTATAAATGTAGTGACACTTTGCTGCTGGGCATGGCTGAAAGCCCAATTAATTTTTAACAATTGTTATGTTCTATATGCAAATAGCATCTGTGCCCATATTCAGCATTGTTCTTGCATTGCGTGATATCCTTGGCATGTTTTGGATTCCTCTAGAATTTGCCCATGCCACATTCTTCAACGTAACCAGTCTCTGAACCAGATAAGAATAGAAAACAAACCATCCATTCTCCAACGTTGAGCCATTGGTCGGGGCATTGGGACAGCATGGCGGCGCAGCGGTAGAGTTGCTGCCTCACAGCGCCAGAGACACGGGTTTGATCCTGAGTATGGATGCTGTCTGTACGGAGTTTGTACGTTCTGTGTGACCGTGTGGTATTTCTCCCAAAGACAAAAGGGGTTTGTAGGCTAAATGGGTTGGTATAATTGTCCCTACTGTGTGTAGGATAGCATTAGTGTACGAGGATCACTGGTCTGCGCGGGCTCGGTGGGCCAAAGGGCCAGTTTCTGCAATGTATCTCGAAACCAAACCAAGCATAGGAATCAGGAAGTCACAATGCAACTTTGTAGGGACAAGGAACTGCAGATGCTGCCTTACAATTAAGGGCGCAAATGCTGGAGGAACTCAGCCGGTCAGGCAGCAACTCTGAAGAACATGGATAGATGATGTTTCAGGTCAGGACCCATCTTCAGACTGATTGTGGGGAGGCGTGGTTGGTGCCTGGAACGTGCTGGCAGGTGCGGTGGTGAAGGGAGGTACAATAATGGTACTTATGAGACTTTTAGATGGGCACATGGATATGCAGGGAATGGAGGGATGTGGATCACATGCAGACAGATGACATTAGGAGACTTGACATTGGCGCAATGTTCAGCACAGACATTGTGGACCGAAGGGTCTGTTCTAGACAATGCTCGACAAGGCGAAGGTGCAAACTTGAATTTGCATAACACTTTGCAGAGCCAGTGTGCTTAGCAACAAATTGCATGGTTTTGAGGCACGTTCACTCTTGTTATACACAGGAAGATCCCACAGGGAGGTGGACTGGGTCCAGGCCGTCTTGGAGCCATTGTAGTTCATTGCCTGTGGCATTTGTTTGAACTTGTGCAGATAGGATGTGTCTACACATTTCAGAATTCATTATGCTACCAACATCCGCAGCTGTATCACCAATGAAGATAAGGGAGCCAGTGCCTGCAGCAGCCACACATGCCCAGGCCATAACACCACCACCATCGTGGTTCAGTGCTTTGGATCTTGGGCAGTTCCTTCTCTCCTCTATACTTTTCTCTTGCCATCACTCTGATATAAGTTAATCTTCTTATGAAGGCATGCTCAATAGGGTTCAGATCAGGTGATTGACGACCACTCAAGAATAGAACATTTTTTTAGCTTTGAAAAACATCTTTGTTGCTTTAGCAGTATGTTTAGGATCATTGTCTTGTTGTGGAATGAACCTCCAGCCATTACACCCTATTGAGCATGTCTTTTATACGCTGAAGAGAAAACTGAAGGGGAGTGGCCCCCAAAACAAGCATAAGCTAAAGATGGCTGCAATACAGGCCTGGCAGAGCATCACCATAGAAGACACCCAGCAACTGGTGATATCCATGAATCGCAGACTTCAAGCAGTCATTGCATGCAAAGGATATGCAACAAAATACTTAACATGACTACTTTCCTCCACATGGCAATGCTGTGTCCCAAACATTATGATGCCCTGAAATTGGGGGGGGGGGGGGGGGGGGGGGGGGCTAGACTATGTATAAACACTGCTGTAATTTTTACATAGTGAAACCAAAATGTATAAAAATGGCCTTTATTAAAATCTGACAATGTGCACTTTAACCACAGATGATTTTTTGCTATTATATATCTCAAATTATGGAGTACAGAGGCAAATAAACAAATGAGGCAAATAAACAAATGATGGGTCCTTGTCCCAAACATCATGGAGGGCACTGTAAATACACAACAGCTGCACAAAGTAATGTTAATTGTCCCGTATAGGAAGGAACTGCAGATGCTGGTTTATACCGGATAGTCACAACGTGTTGGAGTAACTCGACCCAGAAGGGTTTCGACCTGAAACGGCACCCATCCTTTTATTTTCCCCCAGAGATGCGGCCTGATCCATAGAGTTACTCCAGCAACTTGAGTCTAATCTAAGTACATTGTTAGTATATATGACATTTAACCATTGAATCAGTCTGAAGAAGGGCCCCCAAACGCAAATGTCCTCCACAGATGTTATCTGACCCACTGATTTACTCGCAATTGGTGTTTCACTCAGAATTTATTGCACTTCCTTGTGGCTCTGTCCGACTAGTAAATACCTGGTGATTCTTGATGCCATCCCCCCCCCCCCCCCCGGAGCTTCTACCCAAAGATCCTAGAGGAGCAAGATAGACCACTCCTCGAAAAACGCGTAGTATCACGTGTGTGATCGTCGACGCCATTTTTCGAGGCATTTATTGGGCTTCCCCCACACTGTCATGGCGTCCTTATCTAAATTTCATCTCACTGCTCTGCTATCAATTATTCTAATCGTAAATCTAAACGACCCGACCTGTCATTCTTTAGGTTCCCCAATAAAAAAGAAAGGTGAGAAAATATTTTTATTATTTTCAGTCGCTATTCTGTGGTGAAAATGTTATTTTCTGTTCTCCCATCAACGGCCATTGGGAAACTGGGTTTGTCGGTACATTAGAAAGTTATTAGACTTATTTTTAATAGACCTTTACTTACCATAATAATAAAGACAATTTTAACACTTCTGTACGTTTTTGGTTTTGTTCTTGTAAGGGATTGGTCTCCACAATATGGCCCGCGGGACACATTAGGTCCAGTGACCAGGAGATTTTTCGAGCTCAAATTCAAGTCCGAGAATGGGCGGCTGTTACCCATTATATTCCTCGAATTGTCAAGACATCACAAGCAAAGATCACAAGCCCGCCGTGAAGAAGGGTGCAATCAAATATTATACAACTCTGCTCTATCATCTTTGGGTGCAATGGTGGGTCGGGGGGTTCAGTGGCGGCGGCCGCAATCAAAGATACTAGTGGAGCTCTGCTCTATAATCTTTGGTCGGAATGGGACCAAATGTATAATGTGCGATCGTTCCACTCTCCCTCTCCCTCTCCCTCCTCTCCCTCTCCCTCCTCCCTCTCCCCTTCCCCTTTTCCCCTTCCCTCTCCCCCCTTCTCCCTGTCCCCCTTCTCCCTCTCCCCCCTTTTCCCCTTCTCCCTCTCCCCCTTCTCCCCTCTCTTCTCTCCACCTCTCTCTCCCTCTCTTCTCTCGATCTCTCTCTCTCTCTCTGCCCCTCTCTTCTCTCCATCTCCATCCCTTCCCTCTCTCCCTCCCATCTCTCCCTCCCTTACCTCTTCGTGAGAGTTGGCAGCTCTGCTATGCCTTGGGTCCAAAAGAGGATAGAACAAAAATACTTAATGGTCTTTGTAAGAAGATTTTAATAAGCTCTTCTACATTTAAGTACAACT
This sequence comes from Leucoraja erinaceus, assembly GCF_028641065.1. NCBI lineage: Eukaryota > Metazoa > Chordata > Chondrichthyes > Rajiformes > Rajidae > Leucoraja > Leucoraja erinaceus. The sequence goes on along the minus strand of NC_073395.1, from coordinate 19,867,382 downwards.
GAAAACAATTGCATTTAAGTGATATATCATCCATTGTTCAGGCATGTAGCACTAGGTTACAATAAACTTCCTACATATTCCAGGAATGCATCTCATAAAAATGGGAGAGGCTTAAATGCATTGTAAAATCATAAATCCATGTTGACTTGGACTAATCCTTTTACTGCTATCCAAATGCCCCATTATTACATCTTTAATAATTGACTCCAGCATCTTTCACACCACCAAAGTCAGGCTAACTGGTCTGTAATTCCCCGTTTTCTCTCTCGCTCCTTTCTTGAAAAGTGGGATAGCATTAGCTATCCTCCAATCCACAGGAACTGATCGTAAATCTATTGATCGTTGGAAAATGATCATATGTATAAATATATATGTATGTGTGTGTATATATATATATATATATATATATGTATATGTGTGTATATATGTATGTTTATATGTGTGTATGTATGCATATAAATGTATCCATATATATGAGTGTATTTGTATGTGTGCATATGTATGTGTATACGTGTGTATATATGTATATGTGTATATATATGTGTGTATAAATATATATATATATATATATATATATATATATATATTATTACTATATAATTATATATATAATTGCCTTTATGGTTTATGTACATCATCTTACAAGACAAATAAATTAATAGTGATTATTTAAATCAAAGTTGCTTCTGATCCATGAGAATAAACTTAATTGTCTCTAACTTGCCTCTCACACACAGACACACATTCATATAAATATATAAAATATGTATATGTTAAATTTAATTTTGTGCAGTGTGTGTTAAAGCAATACCAGGGAAACTGCACAATACAATGCAAGGGAAACTACGCAAAGGAGGGGGCTGTTCCCGCTACAAGATGCTCGAGGATCTTTGCTTTGGATCAAAGATTATAGCGGAGCTCTATAATCTTTGCTTTGGATCTCAGCGGGCGGCATACCGGAAGTCGCGTGTCGCATTAAAAAATGGCGGCCGTGACGTTCTGTTGCGTACTACACGTCAGCCCATTGCATTTAGCAGGAGTGGTCTATCTTGCTCCGCTATAGGATCTTTGCTTCTACCTGCTGAGCCTCTTTTCTGATAAGTTTGCTCCTGCTTCCTTTCACCCCAACTCATTGGAAATAATTCAGCCCCCCCACCACCCCACTAATAAAATGTCATTCCTTCTGTTCCTTTTCATAGGACATAAACAAGCATTTTGGCCCACAATATCCATGTCGAGTTAATATCAAGTTAAGGGCCTGTCCCACTTGGCAATTTTTTTGGCGACTGCCAACATCATTGACTGACGTATCGAAAAAGTCGCGGCGTGATGACGTATTGACGCACGGCGTTTCCTGAAGTGTCGCGATATTTTTTTTGTCGCGCGCTGGATTTTGAAATGGTCAAAATATTTTGGCGACCCTGATACAACGCCAGCAGTCGCCGAAAAAAAATTGCCAAGTGGGACAGGCCCTTAATACAAATCTCCTCTGCCTGCACCCGATCTATATCCCTCCATTCCCTGCACATCCATCATTCACCAGTCTCCCCTCCCTCAATATCGTGCTATCTTCCTTTGTATTCAGACTTTTGTTCTGTCCCAGTCTCTGCGTGTGTATGGCTTGGTGCCAGATTATAGTTGAATGTACTTCCTTGGTGCAACTTTTGAAATGTTTGAAATGTCTTATAAAGTTCTTGCTGGGGACAGCTGACACTCCTTGTGCATAATGAAGGCTTTAATTGACAAATTGATACTCTTGGGAAAAACTGTGCTGCAAATGACATCCTTTGGAGAAGGAACAGCATGTTAACCTATACAGTTCACCCTAGAATCCTCCCCATCTCATACTTTACTGAAAAGAGACTGCATTTTAATGATACCTTTCACAACCTCTGCAGCCGATCAGGGACTGGAGATCGCAGTGCAATGTGTTTGCCTGAATATTTCTTGAGAGCATCTGGGCGGTGCTGATAAGGTAATGTGAAGAATGTCCACGATAATGTACGAGAATCATCCCAGGAATTATAGTGTTGACGTATGGTTAGCCTTTGATGGCTCATAAGTGATAGGAGCAGAATTAGTCCACTCCATCAAGTCCACCCCGTCATTCAATCATGGCTGATCTCTCCCCCCCCCCCCTCAACCACCGACACACGTACCAATCAAAAATCCATCTATCTCTGCCTTAGAAATATCCATTGACTTTGCCTCCACAGCCTTCGGTGGCAATTAATTCCACAGATTCACCACCCTCGGACTAAAGAAATTCCTCCTTATCTCCTTCCTAAAGGAATGTCTAATTCTGAAGCCATTGCCTCTGGTCCTAGACTCTTCCCCCCGAGTGGAAACATCATCCCACACGCACTATCCAGGCCTTTCACTATTCGGCATATCGCCATTTTTCCCCGCACCTTCTGAAATCCCACAAAATTCCTTTCCTCGAGTGAGTTTTATCCAATTGAACCCGACTGCTTAAGCTGCTTCCACTGTCCCTCCAGGCAGTAACAGCAAGATCAAACAAAACACATTTCTTTTTTTTTTAATAAATACAGAAGTTGAAAGAAAAAGGGATTTTGAAGTCTATGAAAAATGACTTCTCAGGGTCTGGGTGTCAGGTTTCATTTAACTCTACTCATCCAGTCGACTCAATTCCAACCTATCCTTGCATTGGTGGTAGAGAAATTATTGGAGAAGATACTTAGGGAGATATTTGGAAAGTCATGGTTGCGTGAGGCAAGCAGGGGGATCCTGTGTAAGGCAAGTCTTGTCTCACAAATTTGATTCTCTTTTCTTTTAGAAGGTAAGGAAGACGATTGATAAGGGTAGGGCAGTGGATGTTGTCCACACAGATTTTAGTAAAGCATTTGACAAGGTTCCTCATGGTAGGCTGAACAAGAGGGCCCTGATCCGAAACGTCACTGATCCACTTTCTCCAAAGATGTTGCCTGACCCACTGAGTTACTCCACCACTTTGTGTCCTTCAAGATAAATAAGTCACAAGATGGTGACATTTCAGGGCCCCTCAGCCACAAACACGGCTCCGAATGACATCAACTATCTCCCAGCATTATGACCCATGTTTCAGGGCACCTCCTCGAATCTTCACCCAGAGGGTGGTGAGCCTGGGGAATTTCCCACAATTTTCTCTGAGAAATGTCAAACCCGGTAATGTTTGCACAGTAGCAGAGATCCCTGGTCCATAACCACCACCCCTTCACAAAGAGCAGGCAGAGTGAGATGATCACATCAGGTATGGCAATACAGGTCCACCAACAATTGACCCTCAACAGATGGTCCAGCACCTCCTTTAATCTGGACAAAACTACAAGAACGCACTTGAAATCCCTGCGACAGCTGGACTAGTTTACTGGGTTGCCACAGACGGTATTTTGTGTGGCACGCGCTCTTTCATATGTCCCTCTGACCCAAAAGAGTTTAGTTTAGTTTAGAGATATAGCGTGGAAACAGGCCCTTCGGCCCACCGAGTCCACGCTGATCAACGATCATCCCGTACACATGCACTATACTACACTGGGAACAATTTTGAATTAGCAGAAGCCATTTAACCTGAAAACCTGGACATCTTTAGAGTGTGGGAGGAAACTGGAGCACCTGGAGAAAACCCATGCAGTCAAGGGGAGAACCTACAAACTCCGTACAGACAGCACCCGTAATCAGGATTGAATTCGGGTCTCTGGTGCCGCGAGGCAGCAACTCGATCACTGCACCATTGGGTATCTGAACTTTTTATTTTTAGTCATCAACCACCAGGTTTAGAACAATCGGAGAACAAAGTAGAACAAAAACAGCTTTTCACTGCACCTCAGTACACAAAGGAAGGAAATATCAAATTCTAGAGGGAAGATTTTTCAGGTGAAAGGGAAAAGTTTAAAGGACATGGGTATTTGTTTAAAACGCAGCTGGCGGGTGGTTGGAACACACGGCCAGGGGTGGTGGTGGTGGGGCCAGCGGGATCTAGAGAGGCAGCATCTAAGAAACTTTTTGATATGCACACGGGTATGCCGGGAATGGAGGGATGGGAATCATGTTCGGCACAGACATTGTGGGCTGAAGGGCCGCACCTGTGCTGCATTGTTCTATGTTCTACTTCACGGCCTCACTGATCCACTGCCACCAACGCAAATACGCATGAATGAGCTAAGACCTGAAGCTCCTTGCAAACCCGCCCATGCCCAATTATCCACCTCCCTCCCCCACCCTACAAGAGCATTTCACTTGCTAACCAGCTTTCAACTACTCTGGAAGACTGACCCGTAAATAAGAGCTTTAAACAGCCAAGGAAAAAAAAGAGAATTTAATTACTGAAATCTCGCAGCTTTGTGGCGGAACAGGGCGGTTGTATGAAAAGGGGCACTATAAGCTTGGACATGTTCAACAATGTGGAACGCTGGCTGGGTGAAATTATTCAGTGAAAGAAATATATATATAATAGGCAGCCGTGGTTTCCGCATTCCTGAAAGATAATGGATCAGTGTACGCCCAAGATACAAAGCCCAGCAAAATGACAGTCTGAGAGAAATACAAAACAAAATGCATTCAACGAGGACGCCCAAGCCTTCTCTTCACTTCCACGCCTGAAACAAGTGCTCGCTCAAAGAAACTAAATGTCCAACACAGTTCACATGATCCAGACTCTATTCCTCTCGCCCCACTCACTCTTCAGTTGGTAAGAGTTTAGAAAGATGAGGGGGAGGGAGCATTATTAAAAGTTACAGAATAGCAAAAGGCCTAGATATAGTGGAGAGGATAGGTAGATATAAAATACTGGATTAACTCAGTGAGCCAGGCAGCATCTCAGGAGAAGGGAAAAAAAATCACGTTTATAGGAACGGATTTAGACTATTCGGCCCATCAGGTCTACTCCACCACTCAATCTTTCATTCCCTCTCAACTGCATTCTCCTGATCTCCCCATAACCCTGGACACACATACAAATCTATCAATCTCCGCCTTAAAAATATCTATTGACTTGACCTCCACAGGCAATGAAATCCACAGATTCACCACCCTCTAACTATAAGAAATTCCTCCTCATCTCCTTTCTAAAGGGATGTCCTTTTATTCTGAGGCTATAGCCTCTGGTTTTAAACTCTCCCACTAGTGGAAACCTCCTCTCCACATCCACTCTATCCAGGCAAGGTGGCACTTTGGGTCAGAACCCTTCTTCAGTGGATACGGAGAGGATGTTTCCACGTGGGAGAGTCTAGGATACACAGCCTCAGAATAAAAGGGTAATTTAAGACCCAGGTAAATAGTCTGAAGAAGGGTCCCATCCATTTTTTTCCAGAGATGCTGCCTGATCTTCTGAGTTACTCCTGCATTTTGTGGATTTCTAAAATATTCTGCCCATTTCGCTCAGTGAGATCGGGATCTAACCTGATAGTTCCTGCTATATTGCCTATCACAATGTTTAAGAAACATTTAGACACATACACGGATAGGACAGGTTTAGAGGGATATGGGCCAAACATAGGCAGGTGGGACTAGTGTAGATGGTGCATGTTGGCCGGTGTGGGCAAGTTGGGTCGAAGGGCCCGTTTCCACATGGTATCACTACGACTCAGGGCTGGGAATAATGGGGATTACTTCTTGGGTCCTGCCAGCTGAATTATGCTTCTGAAGTATTTGTGTTGGCTCAGTCTCTAACATAACAACCAACTGAGGAGATTTCAACTCCATGAACATGGAGAGCGGCCAATTTGGAAGGTGGACAGGATAATGGAGTCTGTAGCAAGTCCAACAGAATCATTCTGCACAGAATTACTCCTTTTGTTTTCAAAATAAATGAACCCCACACGGAGATTACGAGAGGCTTCACTCCAGCACAGTTGCCAAATGCTGGCTAAAGTACTTCAGATGCTGGAATCATGAGCTAAAAACAAAGTGCTGGAGTAATGCAGCGGGTCAGGCAGCATCTCTGGAGAGCAGGGATAGGCGACTTTTCCAATCGAGACCCTTCTTCACATGGAAAGAAGAGTCTCAACCCAAAAAGTCACCCATCCATGCTCTCCAGAGATGCTACCTGACCGACTGAGTTACTCCAGCACTTTGTCCCCTTTTGTACATTAACCAGCATCTGCAGTTCTTTATTTCTACAGAATGGAGCCTGAAGAAGGTCCCAAACCAAAACGTTATCACCCCATCTCCCTCCGCCTGACCCGCTGTTCATACAGCACTTTGTTTCATGGCCTTACTTTAGGCTGGGCTGGAATATAGGAGCTCGAGGCCATTCAGCCCTCATGTTTGTGCCACCATTCAGTTGGATGCATTTGCCCTTCCCTGTCTCACAAGCTTCACGCTCTCATCTGGCTCCTATGAATGGGAAGGTGCTAGAGGAGCTCGAGAACGGTGTCTTCCACGGTCAAGAGCATTGACTATCAGGAAGGTGGTACAGGAGCCCAAGAGCTGTGACCTCCAGGTTCAAGAACCGCCTCTTTCCATGAACACCAAGGCTCTTGAACCACCTGGCACAGTGCGAACCACAGCTCTACCTCAGCACCAAACTACTTTCCACTTTGTGTAGATTAGGAAGCTCACTTCAGCTTGCACTATTCCAATCTGGTTACCCAGTGTACATGGTAAATATACTATAAACAATAGTGCAATCAATTATTTGTTGTGACATTGTGTTCATGTGCCTGTAAAGGTGCAGCAAGCAAGGACTTCATTGTTCAGTCCTGATGCACAATTAAACTCTCTTGACTCAAGGATGTAATCAAGGCTTTAGAGGTTGTCAAGGTCACCGGTTTCACACTGCACCTTACTAACGCCAAACAGAACAATCGATAACCGATCAAATGCAAGAGTTACTGTTGAGACTCATCGACAAACACCACAAAGGGAGGCACAATGGTGCAGCTGGGAGAGCCGTTGCCTCACAGTGCCAGAGGCCCGGGTTCCATCCCGACCTCAGTCCATGCCTGTGTGGAGTTTGCACTTTCTCCCTGTGAACGGGTGGGTTTCCTCCAGGTGTTCTGGTTTCCTCCCACATCCCCGAGGCGTGCAAGTTTTGCAAGTGAATTGGTCCTTTAAATTGCCCCTAGTGTGTGGAGAGCGCATGGGAAAGTGCAATAACATAGAACTAGCGTGAATGGGTCGATGGTCAGCGTGAACACGGTGCTGAAGGGCCTGTTTGCCCATGCTGGATCTTTCAAAGAAGTACTTTTGCATATGGAACTCAATAGCGATCGAACAAAAACAGAGGGATCTCAGGTCAATAGAAAGAAATGATTCCCCAGAGCAGGGATCTCACAATCTCACGAAGAGGGAACAAAGGTCCAATGAGGGTTAGAGGATTTGTCTGGTTGCAATCTGGAATGGAAGCAAATAATCTTACAACATTTAAGTAGCATTTTGACACGTGTATCACTGCACAGAAGGCTACAGACCAAGAGCTGGTAAATGAGATTAGTGCAGGCGCAGTCTTGGGCGGGGGGGGGCACAGTGGTAGAATTGCTGCCTTACAGCGCCAGACACCCAAGCTCAATCCTGGCTAAGGGTGATGTCTGTACAGCGTTTGTACGTTCTCACTGAGTGGGTTTTCTCTGGCTGTTCCGGTTTCCTCCCACTCTCCAAAGACATGCAGGTTTGTAGGTTCATTGGCTTCTGCAAAAATTGTAAATTGTCCCCATTGTGTACGGAGTGGTCGCTGGTCAGTGCAGACTCGGTGGGCCGAAGGGCTTGTTTTCACGCTGTATCTCGTAAGCCTAAATCCTGTCTTTGTGCTATGAATCTGTGATGCATAATTAAAATCTGGAGGGAGGAGGCTTCCTGCCTGGTGTGGTTACTTCTAGGTGCCAGAGAGGTGGTTTGCCAGTAATTACCACACCCACTGGAATTCACAGACACTCGAACATATAATCCCTGGTGTTGTCAGATCTACTGGGCTTCACCAACACTGGCTGCAGCTTCTTCACACTATTACAGAACAAGCTAGTGTGGCAACACCACAACGCAAAAGCAGAGGCTTCCAAACCCCCTTGGGCCCACCGAGTCCGTGCCGACCATGATCACACCGTACACTAGCAGTCCTCCACATTAGGGACAATTTACAATTTTACTGAAGCCAATTAACCTACAAACGCGCCCGTCTTTGGAGTGTGGGTGGAGACGGTGGCACCTGGAGAATACACAAACGCCATACAGACAACACCTTTGGTCAGGATCGAACTCGGGTACCTGGCGCTGTAAGGCTGCAACTCGACCACTGCACCACCGTGCCGCCCAAAAATCGTTGGGTATCTGACCATTTTATGCTTCATCAGAGGAGGTTCTGAAACCACCAGGTTTAGAACAATGGGTAACTTTATCATCTGCAAGCTTCTACTTAAAAATCCTGGAATTTTTTTAATCCAAATGTATTTTTTTCAATGGAAGGCCAGTGAAAATGGAAAATCCTCTCAAAAAAATACCAAAAGGAGAGGCCATTCAGCCCATCATATCAGCTGTGAAAGGACTAGCCAGTTGATCCCAATACCTGTCATTTGACCTGGTGGGAGAGCGCTATGGTGGAGGACAGGAGGCATTGAAATTGTACAAGACATTGGTGAGGACACATTTAGAGTATTGTGTTACCCTGTTACAGGAACATTAGTTGTTAAGCCAGAAAGGGAGCAGAGCAGATTTACAAGGATCTTGTCAGGACACGAGTCCCTGAGCTATAGGGAGAGGTTGGGCAGGCTAGGCCTCTTTTGGAGCGCAAGAGGATAAGGGGTAATCTTATAGAGGTGTAGAAAATCATGAGAGGAATAGATCGGGTAAACGCTCACTGGGTAAATGTCTTTTACCCAGAGTAGGGGAATCAATAACCAAAGGTCATGAGTTTAAGGTGGGTGGGGTTGCGGGGCAGGAGGGGAACAAAGACCTAATAGGAAACCGACGGGCAGCTTTTTTTTTAAAGCACAAAGGGTGGTGGGTGTATTGCACGTGCTGCTAGTGGAGGTAGTTGAGGCAGGTACGATCACAATGTTTAAAAGATATTTGGACAGGTACATGGATCGGATAGATTTAGAAGGATATATGGGCCAAACACAGGCAGGTGGGACAAGTGTAAATGGGGCATGTTGGTTAGTTTTGGCAAATTGGGCCGAAGGGCCTGTTTCCACACGGTATGACACAGCCTCGCCACGCGGTCACTGCACACACACACGTCTGGAAGAGTGCTGAACATGTGTGTGCGTGCACTCTGTCAAAGCCAAGGGGAAATAAGCCAAGGTCCCTTTTAAAAAGGCCTCCACCATACCCGCCGTTATCTGATACACTGATAACAGTATTTACACACGTGCCTCAAGATCACAGGTTCAAATCAAACATTAAACCAAGCCTCCCCTGCTTCTCTTCAAGTTAGAAGTAAAATATCACACAAAACAAAGCTTTCACGATACCTCAGTAGACGTGGCAGTAATAAAACTAAGGAAAGACAAAAAAATGCTGAAGTAGCTCAGCAGATCAGGTAACATCCCTGGAAAACATGGATAGGTGCCATTCCGGGTCGGGACCCTCCTGCAAACCTATCCATGTTCTCTAGGGATGCTGCCTGACACACTGTTACTTCAGCTTTTTGTGCCTTTCCATGGTAAACCAGCATCTGCAGTTCCTCGTTTCTACCTAAAAATAAACTTAAATCTAATCTATGCTTCTCAACTTTCTATACCCCTATCAGGTCTCCAAAACAAAAAGCACAAACGTTCTACCTGTTTAAATGAAGCTACAGCCGCATTCTTTTTACTAAATGTACAAACGTCTGGGAGTTTCATTTCAACGTATTGACCAAAAGTCATTATTGAAAGCAGAAGCAAGAACTCACTGTTAAAATAAATGAACTTTGCATTCAACCATACATTAGGGTGGCACAGCGGTATAGTTGCTGCCTCACAATGCTAGAGACCTGGGTTCGATCCTGTCGGCGGGTGCTGTCTGCATGGTGTTTGCACGTTCTCTCTGGGACCGCATGGGTTTTCTCTGTGTGCTCGAGCTTCCTCACACACTCCAAAGACGTGCGGGGTTGGTTTTGGTAAAATTGTCCCTAGTGTGTAGGATAGTGCAAATGTACCATGATAGTTGGTCGGCATGGACTCGGTGAGCCGAAGGGCCTGTTTCCACACTGTATTTTTAAACTAAACTTGGTGTAAGCTGGGTGGTGGTGGAGGGAATAGAGTTGTGTACAAGAGGGGCAAAAAAAAAAAAAAAAAAAAGCAAAATGTAGAAAAGCTCATTAAACAGACAGGAAATTGTAAAAGGAACCTTAACATATGAAGTGCAAGATCCTGCCGTTTGGTGGGAAGTTTAAGGTGGCCACAGGGACCTTTAAAAGCAAACTTCCAACTGTGGTAATGGGCCATCAGCTTAAAAATAAATGAACCATCTCATGCAAAAATGCATGCTAAACGGACCACAAATCAAACCAACACAATATTTATACACTGAAGAATTTTAAAATGATTAATTTTGAACATAATTAAACTGGTGGCGCTGAACAACCCTGTCTTCGTTTTATATTTATTGAAAACAAAAATCTTTAGACTCCGGAGGAGAATTAATCTAGAAGCACGAGATTATATTAGCAGGAAAGGTTGAAAAGGAAACAAGGAACTGTAAATGCTGGAATCTTGAGCAAAACTCAAAAGTGCTGGAGTAACTCAAAGGGTCAGGCAGCATCTGAGGGAATGAATTGCCGACGATTTGGGCCGGGTCCCTTCTTCAGACTGACGAGGTGTCCCGACACAAAACCTTTCCTGTCCGTTCCCTCAGCAGATTGCCCAATCAATCCATCAAGTTACTTTGTGTTTGGAAAAGGAGGCTCCACTTTTATAGAACAAATTCCCAGTGAGCTGATAAGGTGCCCAAGATCCAAGCCTGCACTTTGACACAGCTATCAAGTTCGCAACCCCAGTGACCTGGGTTCAATCCTGACCTGGGGTGCTGTCTGTGTGGAGTTTGCACGTTCCCCATGTGGCCGTGTGGGTTTCCTTTGGGTGCTCCAGTTTCCTCCCACATCCCAAAGACGTATTAGCAGGTTAAATTGGCTTCTGCAAAGTACCCCGTGTGTGTAGACCAGCGTTTCTCAATCTTTTTACCCTTGTGGAACCCTTGAAATGGTTTTCATGTCTCAGGGAACCCCTACATAAAAATGATTATATCTCTTTATTAATCTCTCGCATTCTCTTTCATGAACTTAAAGTTCATAAGGCAAACATAACATATATTTGTAATAACTGGTTTAAGCAAAGAAAACTTACGTTTTTCTCAAGTTTATTGACAATGCAAAAAAACTGAAATCAAACTGCTAGTTGAAAACTGAAGCAAATAAAGGCAAACAGAACTAACCTTGGAGTAGCGTGAGAGAGAAAATAAAAATTACACACATTTTTGATAAACTAACAAAAACATACATAAATAAACTGTTGATACACTAATAAAAATAAACATAAACATACTTACATTTTTTAAATTCATACAACATCATTAAATGATGAGTAAAAATGACTAAATAACGTGGGTGACTGTACCTGCACGCCAGGAAGCACAGACAGGACTGATGGAGACAGTGCATGCGTCTGAACTCAGGCGAGTCATTTGATGATACACAAATCCGTCACGTACAGCTCCTGTTCACTGACCACTAAAGGCCGTTTCACATTGGAGCCGTATCAACGTCGCTAAATATGATGTCGCTAAATATGCCGTACGTGTATAATAAAATTACGAATATGAAATTAAACACAAAATTGACTCAAAAATGCATTTACATATGATTGGCCTATTTCTCACTATTTCTCTCAGAACCCCTAGTGACCTCTCGCGGAACCCTAGTGTTCCGTGGAAACGCTGGTGTCGACTAACGTTAGCATTGGGTAGGTGTGGGGGATGGGGAGGTGTGAGAATGCTTTTGAAATAGGATCAATGCAAATTAAAAGCAAAAAAATGCTGATGCTGGAATCCAGAGGTAAAACAAAATGCTGGAGGAACTCAACGGGTCAGCCAGCATCTATGGTGGGAATGGACAGGTGACCTCAGGACTGGTCCTGCCCATAATAAGGTGTTTTTCACATATATCGAGGTGCAGTGAAAAGCTTTGTTTTGCATGCTATCCAATCAGATCATACAACACTATGCACAAATACAAAACGACACTAAGTGCTGGAGTAACTCAGTGAGTCAAGCAGCCAGGTCAGGATTCTTCAATTAGTCTGAGGAAGGGTTCGGTCCTGAAACGTTGCGTATTCATGCTCTCCAGAGATGCAGCCTGACCTGCTTAGTTGCTCCAGCACTTTGTGTAAACCAACATCTGCAGTTCCTTGTTTCTACTATTGTTTTTATACAAATACAATCCAGTCGAACTCAAGTACAATAGGTAGAGCAAAGAGGAAGTGAGCAGAATATATTTCTTAGTGTTGTACGGCACCTATTATACATAAACACCTTCTCTGGTCTGAAATTATAAAACGGGAAACAATATATAAAACAGAGCAGTACAGCACAGGAAAAGGGATGTAATTGACATGCAGGGGAAAAAGCTGTCTTGGGAGGGGGGAAAAAATCTAAGGAAAGAAACAGTTTCCATGTAACCACCCTGCAGGTTAATAATGCCATTATCTTTCAAGAACACAACTTCACCACAGGTGGCCACTGAAATTGACTAGCCATTGCTTCTATTAACACATGATTTAGAGAAACAGCATGAAACAGGCCCTTCAGCCCACACTGACCATCGATCACCTATTAACACTAGTTCTATGTTATCCCACTTTCTCAGCCACTCCTTACACACAAGGCGCAATTTAGAGGCCAATTGACCCTCAAACCCACTAGTCTTTGGTATGTGGGAGGAAACCAGAACAACCGAAGGAAATCTACATGGTCACAGGGGAAACATGCAAACTCCACACAGACTGTATCCAAGTCACGGTCGAACGCTGTTCTGTGGCGCTATGAAGTAGCAGTTCTACTACCGTGCCACTGTGCCACCCTTTTGTGCAACAATACTCTATTAAATAATAATAGTGTAGCAGATAATAGACAGTAGCCTTCAGATAATAGCCTTTAGTATTTTAATCATATCAAAAAGAAACTTGTAGGTCTTAAAAAATACCTCAAAATATGAAAAAGAAAAATTTTGTTAGTACATGTCAGAAACACTCCAGTGCCCAAAAGTTTTTTTCCCCCCCAATTGCTTTTATAAGTATTTTCTCTAAGATAGGGTTTCTTATAAAGGTACCTCACATTATACCAGAACAAACTGCAAGTTGGCAGATGTAACTTGGCAGATGCAGTTTAATGTGGATAAATGTGAGGTTACCCACTTTGGAAACAAAAACAGGAAGGTAGATTACTATCTAAATGCTGTCAAGTTGTGATAAAGGGAAGTACAACGGGATCTGGGGGGTCCTTGTTCATCAGTCAAGGAAAGTAAGCATGCAGGTACAGCAGGCAGTGAAGAAAGGGAATGGCATGTTGGCCTTTTTAACAAGACGAGTTGATTATAGGAGCAAAGAGGTCCTTCTGTATTTGTATGGGGCCCCAGTGAGACCACACGTGGAGTATTGTGTGCAGTTTTGGTCCCTTAATTTGAGGAAGGACATTCTTGCTATTGAGGGAGTGCAGCGTAGGTTTACCAGGTTAATTCCTGGGATGGCGGGACTGTCATATGCTGAGAAAATGGAGCAGCTGGGCTTGTGCACTCTGGAGTTTAGAAGGATGAGAGGGTATCTTATTGAAACATATAAGATTATTAAGGGTTTGGACACACTAGAGGCAGGAAACATGTTCCCGATGTTGGGGGAGTTCAGAACCAGGGGCCACAGTTTAAGAATAAGTGGTAAGCCATTTAGAACGGAGACAAGGCAACACTTTTTCACCCAGACAGTTGAGAGTATGTGGAATTCTCTGCCTCAGAGGGCGGTTCTCTGGATACTTTCAAGAGAAAGCTAGATAGGGCTCTTAAAGATAGCGGAGTCAGGGGATATGGGGAGAAGGCAGGAACGGGGTACTGATTGGGGATGATCAGCCATGATCACATTGAATGGTGGTGCTGGTTCGAAGGGCCGAATGGCCTACTCCTGCACCTATTGTCTATTGCCCAGGATGCTGCCAGATCCACTGAGTTACTCAAGCATTTTACGTATATCTTTGTTACAACCTGTCAGTGTGCCCTTTTTAAACATTGTAAGTATCCTTGCGACCCCTACCCAATTCTTGCTGGTTAAATTATTTTTATTACATATTTTCTGCTGGTCTCTGAATGTTATCTATCCTCAGTCCTTGAAATAGATAAACCAAAAAGCTGCGTATTCTAAACAGACTAGGTTTTCGGGACAGAACTGATAAAAGTTAATAACTTCCTGGAGTCTGGAGATAATTTGATAGGAATTATCCAAATGTTACAGCATTCTCTTGCACATGAAGAAATGTAAAGTGTTTTAGGTTTGGAACGATCAAACCTCTTACCAAACTAAAACGTGGATGAAACAGCAAAGTAGAGCAGTCAACATCTGTGGAAAGATTAACAGAAGCAAAGGGCCTGAAACAAAAACTATTAAGTGCTGGAGGATTATGCCCATTCTCTTCTCCCTCCAGCGATACTCATCTTCTCTCCTTACCCGGCACCCTGTTAACATCTCTAGCCTTAGTCACTTACTCCACCCATCTGCCAATGAACCCCTTCCCCACCTATCAGTTTGAGTAATACAGTGGAAACAGGCCCTTCGACCCAACTTGCCCTCACCAGCTAACATCTACACTAATCCCACCTGCTTGCATTTGGCCCATATCTCACTAAACCTGTCCTATCCTGTCCTAGTCTAAATGTTTCTTAAACATTGCGATAGTTCCTGCATCAACTACCCCCTTTGGCAGCTCATTCCATACATCCACCACCTTTGTGTGAAAAAGCAACCTCTTAGGATCCTAATAAATCTGCCCCCCTTCACCTTAAACTTATATTGTCTGGTTCTCGATTACATACTCTAGTCAATAGACTCAGTGCATCTTCCCGATCTATTCCGCTCACGATTTTGTCTATAAGATCAGAATTGCCAGACTTTTCCCCACCCCATCTGCTCTTGTCCCCCCCACCCCATCAGTCTGAAGAAAGGTCCCGACCCAAAATGCCCGAAGGATCCCGACTCAAAACGTCATCGGACCATTCCCTCCACAGATGCTGCCTGACCCATTGAGTTCCTCCAGTACTTTGTGTTTTGCTCAAAATGCCAGCATCTGCAGTTTCTTGTGTCTCCATCCGATCTGAAATTTCAGCATTTCCAGCCTCCTCTCTTTTTAAATTGCATTCCCAGCATTTGCAGTTTTTGTTTAGTTTTTAAAACAGAATGTACTGGCAGAAAACCAAGGGAAATAAATACCTCAGAACATCAACAAAAGGTAGGACAAGTTTGGGTTGAGGTGTTGGCGGAGTAGGCCCCTGGAGGCCCTGCAGAGCTTGGGGCTCGATTAGATCAGACGCCGCTCCACGAGGCCGAGCACGTGGATCGAACACGACCTGCAGTGGCACACCGACAACATCGCTTGGCCTGGCCAACCCTTGCAACTCTGGCCCAGTCGCATCGCCAGGACAATGGACCTTTAAGATACTAACACTTTCAATAATTCTCAAAAAACTTGAATGTTACAAGTTAACTGTTGAAACGCAATGACGTAGCTTTGGAAAGCACACACCTCCAGATTCAGGAACAGTTTCTTCTCATCTGTCATCAGGCACTGAATCACCCTATCACCAACTAGAGAGCGATCCTGCACTACCATCTACTTCATTAGAGACCGTCATACTATCTTTAATCGGACATTATCTTGCGCAGGATGTTATTCCCTTCATCTTGTATCTGTACACTGTGGACAGCTTGATAGTAATCACATGTCTTTCTGCTGACTGGTTAGCATGCAACAAAAAGCATTTCACTGTTCTTCGGTACACGTGACAATAAACTGAACCAAGTGCCGCCACCAGGACAACGGACTTTCATGGCCAAGATTCCACATTTTTAACAACTTCGAAAACTTGAAGGATGCCACTTGGCATCAAAAATGTGGCAACTCACGTGTACTGCCGAAGCGTAGTCTACTATTCCTGCACCCTCGCACTTAAGTATGGTTGTGTTATATGTACAATGTGGTTTTTACTGGGCTGCATGCAAATAAAAAGCAAGCTCCCTGTGCCTAGGTACTTGTGACAACAAAGCACCATTGAAATAACATCTCACTCATGTGGACTGTCCATGCTGTTGACCCAGTTACCTGGTCATGGTGGAGTCGTAAAACATGGGGAATATAATCAATACCAAGGAATTTGTCGGGTGGGGAGGAGGAGGTGGGGCTGAGGGGGAGAAGGTTGAGGGGATGGGTGGTAGGTGGGGGAACATAAGGGAGGAGAGGTGGGGCGGGGGGGGGAAGAGAGGAGGAGGGGGGGGGAGATAGAGGGAATAGAGGGTAGAGGTGATGGATAAGGAGAGGGAAATATGAAGGGGGGGGGGAAAACGGTTGGAAGGAGGGAGAAGAGGGTGGGGCGATTAAGGTGAGGGGGGCTGGCATAGGTTGGGGGAGTGGGAGGGGGGGGGGATAGGGGAGGGGGGGATAAATTAGGGGAGGGGGATAAGGCAGGGAAGGGGGGGGGGGGGGAAGGCAGAGAGTGGACTGTACCTCAGCGGCGGGGATGTTGACCACTCCAGTCGACCTCCGCTTCTCCCGCAGTTTCCTTTTCTCGATCTGCCCCTTGCCCTTGCGGGCGCTCGGCCCGGAACATTTCTTCTCCTTGCCCTTGGCGCACGGTGGCGGCGAGGCGGCGGCGGCGGCGGCTGCGGGCGGTGGGGTCTCCGCTTCGTCTCCGTCCGCCGGCGAATTTCTAGCGGCCCCTTCGCTGCTTCTGCCGTCCTCCTCCTCCCCGCGCCGTGGGGCCGGGACTGGGACTGGGACAGGGACTGAGACTGGGGTAGGGACTGGGGGATGGACCGGGACCGGGACCGGTGCCGGGGTTGGGGCTGGGGTCGGTACAACCGCCCTCCACGGGGGCAGCACCGGCTGGTCTCCCCCGTTATTGTTCAGCTCGCCCAGCGAGGGAGCGGCGCCGTTACGGTTGGATCCGGTCTCCGCGTTACTTGCGCCGGTGGCGGCAGCGAAACGGGCTCTCATCTTCTCTCTCTTGGCCTTCCATTCTTCCAGAAAATCAGTGGTGTTCCCGGGGGGCCGGTAACCCCCGCTCGCCATCGCCGCAGCCTCCAAAAAAACACTTTCTCAAACTTCCCAAAAACTTTTCAAAAAGTTCACCAAAAAAGTTCCAGGTCGCATCTACCGGCCTCAGAGACCTGCAGACACAGAATACATAAAGGGACAGACCTCTTTTAACTCTGAGTTTTCCCAGAATATGCCTCCCTCCTCCCCTCTCCAAAAAAAAAGCGTACACACCCTCTCGCCTACCTGCCCCGTCTCAGGTGCCGCTCCGCGACCCGCAGTCCCGACCTCGCTGCACTGGGACCCGCCGCCGCCGCCGCGTTATCCCGAGCAAAGGCGCAACCCTTCTCTGGAGGTAGCAGAGGGCTAGAGCTCGCTATAGGATCTTTGGGCTAGAATGTCGTCCCTCCCCCGGCGAGAAGAATGACGCCAAAGGGCGGAGGGCGAGAGAGAGAAAGAGAGACGCCGGCGCTCTCTACCTGGGCACGCCTCCGACAACGCAACGCAGGTCAGTCAACAAAGGGATGCCAGCGCCGTCCCGCGGAGTCTGGGAGGGAGGGAGAAGCCCGGCCTCTCTCTCTCTCTCTCTCCCCCCCCCATCTCTCTTCCCCTCCCCCTTCCTTCATCTCTCCCCTCCATTCTCTCCCCCTCCCTCCATCTCCCCACCCTCATTTTCTCCCTCCCTACCCAGTGCACGCTGTTGTTCAGACAAACTCTCCGGCCAGTTCTTGCCGCTTTAAAAGCAACTCTTGCAGCTCCTGCACCGGCCCGCGCCAGTTGGGAACTTTAATCCATTTACGCTTCTGTAGTGAACGTCCCGGCTCTGCCGGCCGAGGGGTGCGTTCACCGCCGCGACAGGTCACACACAGCAAAGGAGGCCCGAGAGATGGCGTGCCGTGGCCCTCCCTTCAAAGGGGTTATCTTAGACGGCAGAAGCGAGGGAGCGCCGCCCAGAGGAAGGGACAATGCCCGCGGGAGAGCAGGTGTGAGGGAGCGCCGCCCACAAGGGGAGCAGGAATGAGGGAGCGCTGAGTGTTCGGGGGTGGGGTTAGGACGACTGAAGCGCCGCCCTCTGAAAGGGACAGGTGAGGGAGGGAGGGAGGGAGGGCCATTGCGAGCAGTTTAAGGAGAAACTGCAGATGCTGGAAAATCGAACGTAGACTAAAATGCTGGAGAAACTCAGCAGGTGCAGCAGCATCTATGGAGCGAGGGAAATATACAACGTTTCGGTCCGAAATCCTTCTTCATTGCAAGCAGACAGGTGCAAGCAGATCGCTTGTGGAACTCATTATATCGACCTGTTTTTCTTTTGCTCTACCAGCATAACCAAGGACCAGAGATAGACACAAAATGCCGGAGTAACTCAGCGGGACGGGCAGCATCTCTGGAGAGAAGGAATGGGTGACATTTCGCGTCGGGACCCTTCTTCAGAGTGGTTAGGAATAAGGGAAACGAGCGATATAGGCGCTATAGATGTGGAGAGATAAAGAACAACGAATGAATGAATGAAAGATCAACGATCAGTCTCATCCCATCTTCTCCCATCAGGCAAGGGTAGAGAAGTGTGAAAACGTACACCTCCAGATTCAGAGACAGTTTTTTGTTCCCAGCTGTTATCAGGCAACTGAACCACCAACCAAAGAACGGTCCAGAGCTCCCATCTACATCACTGGAGACCCTCAGGCTATCTTTAATCTGACTTTTCTGGACTTTATCTTGCACTAAACGTTATTCACATCATTATCCGGCATCAGTGCACTGTGGATGGCTCTATTGTAATCATGCATAGTCTTTCCGCTGACTGGTTAGCATGCAACAAAAGCTTTTCATTGTACCTCGGTACACGTGACAATAAATTACTCAAACTGCTGTACTCATGTATTGCATAATTTGAAGACAGATACAAAATGCTGGACTAACTCAGCGGGATAGGCAACATCTCTGGATAGGAGGAATGGGTGACACTTCGGGTATATTGTATGATTTGCCAGGATAGCACGCAATAAATATTTTCACTGTATTTTGGTAGACGTGACAATAACATACTAATAATACCTTCCTCTAACGCCTCGTCTGCAGTTCCTTCCACCCTCTGGATGTCTGTTTAATTTAGTTCGATATACAGCGTGGAAACAGGCTCTTTGGTCCGTAATTACCCCGTACACTAGTTCTACCCTACGCAAGAGGAACAATTTATGAAAGCCAATTAACCTACAAACCTATACGTCTTTGGAGTGTTGGAGGAAACCGGAGCACTCGGAAGAAAACCCATGCGGTCACAGGGAGAACGTGTAAACACCACACTGAAAGCACCCGAGGTCAGGATCAAATCCAGGTCTCTGCCGCTGTGAGGCAGCAACCCTACCGCTGCGCCACCGGGCTTGAGTGTAAAATCTATCATTCAGATCCCGCTACTTCTTCTTCTTCTTGCGTATGGCGTGCACAGCCTAAAGTTGTAAGACAACTTGTTCTGTTTGATCTTCTGTTTGTGCACGCCAGGTTGATTGCATTCGTCGAAACAGAGTGGACCACGTGAAGGTTGCAATCTCCCACCCCGTGATCCCGCTCAATTCGATCCTCTCTCTCACTATCGTCTACTGTTCTTATCTGCTCTGGCCCATACGTGGCTCCAGAACCACCCATGTGGTGGCCTCTTCAGTTCTCTCGGAAATAGTCCAACGAAACAGAGTGCTCCTTCAAACTAATCTGTTCCTCTCATCCTTCCAGGCATAATGCTTCAGAAGAATAAAAATCTCATCTCTCCTCTGAAAATGTCATAAACTTACATTGCCATTGGGAGGAGCAACATGTGAAAAGATTAAATGATCAAATCCTATTCATAAAATTTGAAGTTCTTGTCAGCTTTGACTCAACTCACCACAATAAGTTTAAAGCTATTAATAAAAGTGATAAAGAGCAAATTCAACTCTAGAACCACTCAGACCTATGTCCTCTCTGTTTCATTCGCTCCTTTGATGTCCATCTATCTATAAACATACAATTTGATTCAGCTTTTGCTTCCACCCAATAGTCACACCGGGGCAGTACATGCACAGTGAATGGTCGAGGCCTGGAGTGTGTTGCATCCTTGATTACTTTGGCTGCTTTCCCGAGACAGTGTGAGGTGTAATGTAGATCAACCAAAGTGCAGACGCTGGTTTACAAAAAAATACACGAAGTGCTGAAAACAGTGGATCGGGCAGAATCTGTGGAGGATATGGATAGGCAACATTTTGGGTCAGGACCCTTCACCTATCCAATTTCTCCAGAGATGCTGCCTGACCCGCTGAGGTTCTCCAGCACTTGGTGTTTTTTTCAACGTGAAGCTGGGGCAGCACAGTGGTAGAGCAGCTGCCTTACAGCGCCAGAGACCTGGGTTCAATCCCGACAATGGGTGCTGTCTGTACAGAGTTTGAACATTCTCCCTGTCTCTGCGTGGGTTTCCTCCAGGTGCTCCGTACAGGTTTGTAGGTTAATTGGCTTTGGTAAAAATTGTAAATCACCCCTAGTGTGTACAATAGTAATAGTGTATGGGTGATCACTGGTCAGTGTGGACTCGGTGGGCACAAGGGCCTTGTTCCATGCTGTATCTCAAAACTGAATTAAGACTAAAGTGTGGATGGAGGGGAGGGCAGTCTGTGTGATGGACTGGGCTGAATTCACAACCCTTGTGTATCTGCTGCCCAACAGGAGTGCTGCAGAAATCAAATCACTTCAGCCTAGTCCTGAGAATGAACAACCTCACAGCCCCTCAGTGGGGAGGGCGAGGACAATCTTTGTTAGGATCGGATTTCCTGCATCTAAGTAAATATCCCCATTTCCCCTGTTCTCCGAGATGAGATTTAATGGTGCAGCAATTGTCTTTATTTCACTCCAATGCATTGAGTGAATATTTTAAATCTGACCTTTTGCGCCAGACTTAACGTCATCCCTTCTGACATGCAGAGGTGGAGAGGCAAGTGCAAGTCAAAAATCTCTTTCATCGTATATGAAAGGGCTTGCGAAAGTCCTTCCCACGACCTCATGTCCCCTCCTGTTCCTTTCCTACTGCACTGTTGCAGCTTAACTTAATATCACAGAGAATTTACTCATATATTCAGTGAGTCGTACAGCACCAAAACAGGCCCTTCGGCCCAACTCACCCGTGCTGAAAAAGTTGCCCCATCTACATGTCCCACCTGCCCACGTTTGGCCCACGTCTCTCTAAACCTGTCCCATCCATGTACTTGTCCGCATGTCTTATACGTTGTGAGAGTAACTGCCTCAACTACCTCCTCTGGCAGCACATTCCATATACTGTATTTTGTGTCTATCAAGAGTAATGAGTGTTTAATTGTTATTGGAGCCCGGAACTACACAATTAAATTCTTCCTTGTTGCAGCTTTACAGGGACATTAACGCAATGATTCAACAAATAAATGCACAATACGCAATAATATAATCAGTAAAACTAGATAACAAGACCATAATAGCACAAAGCCAAAGTCTGTAGTGCAACTAAAATGAATTTCATAGCGGGTCACTGCTGAGGTTAGTGTTGTGCAATGCTCACGAGCCTGATGGTTGTTGGGAAGAGGTTGTTCTTGAAGCTGGAGGACACGGCTCCCTGGCCTTTCTCTACCTTCTCTCCGATGGTAGCAGCGAGATGAGAGCGTGGTCAGGGTGGTGTTGGGCTTTGAATACATTAGCTGCCTTCTCAAGGGATTGATACTTGTAGATCCCTTCGCTTGTGGGGAGGTCAGTACCTGTGATGGAACGGGCAGTGTCCACCACTCTCTGCAGCCGCCTTTCATGGCTCTTTTAACTATCAGTAAAAATATTGCCATTGAAAGACATTGATGAACATGCCTTAATAGAGTTATAGGGTCATACAGCATGGAGCTTAAGAAGGAACTGCAGATGCTGGAAAATTGAAGGTAAACAAAAGTGCTGGAGAAACTCAGCGGGTGCAGCAGCATCTATGGAGCGAAGGAAATAGGCAACGTTTTGGGCCGAAACCCTTCTTCAGACTGATGTAGGGTGGTGGGGGGGGATGGGGAGAAGAAAGGAAAAAGGAAGAGGAGGAGCCCGAGGGCTGAGGGAGAGCTGCGAAGGGGAGGAGCCAGCAAAGGCTACCAGAAATTGGTGAATTTAATGTTTATGCCACAAGGGTGCAGACTGCCCAAGCGGAATATGAGGTGTTGCTCCTCCAATTTCCGGTGGTCCTCACTCTGGCCATGGAGCATGGAAACAGGCCCTTCGGCCCAACTCGCCCACACACACCAACATGCCCCAGCTACACTAGTCCCATCTGCCTGTGTTTGGCCCATAACTTTTCCTATTCATGTACTTGTCTACATGCTTCTTAAACATTGCAATTGTACCTGCCTCAACTACCTCCTCCTCCAGTTCGTTCCATACGCCCACCACTCATTGCCTAAAAAAGTTACCCCTCAGGTTCCCATTCAATCTTTCCCCCCTCACCTTAAACCTATGTCCTCTGGTTCTCCATTCCCTTACTCTGGACAAGAGACTCTGTGAATTTACCTGATCTATTCCTCTTATGATTTTGTACACCTCTATAAGATCACCCCAGTCTCCTGAATTACCCCTCATTCTGAAACTAATAATCCTAATTCTATCCCTTCCAATCTGGGGAGGGGAAACAAATCCCATCAGAGGGTTTGAGAGGGAAACTGGAGTTCAGAAACTCCTTGTGTAGATGGGGACATAATATCCCAAGTCAAAGCACCGCATGGTTACATCTACAGATGATGGAATTGGAACAGAATATCTTTCGCCATTCCTTCAACATATTTGGTCTAAAACACTCTGCAGAATGGAATGAGCCGATAGACTTGGGGTTTCTAATCAGCTGACTCACAAATACTCAGAGTAATCCAAAATATTTACGGAATTGCTGGCTTGTCAGCTCAACGTTAGAACTAGCAATGCGGGTCAGGGTGAACCGTGCACGAGCCGTCTCAAGGAGAAAGAATTTACTGTTCCTTCTCACGAGGATCGCTGTTATCACAGCGGTTTTCAAGGCAAAACATAGGATGCCACAATGGGTACATCAGCCTTGAGGTTGCCCTGGCCACTGGAATACCAGAGAGGTCTGGCCCTCTCAGACCAACTCAAGAAGGCACAAGGAATTGGAAACACAAGAAACTGCAGATGATGGTTTACAAGAGACGACACAAAATGCTGGAGTAACTCAGCGGGTCAGGCTGCATCTCTGGAGGAAAGGAAAAAGTGACATTTCGGGTCGGACCCTTCCTCAGATCCTATTCTTCAATGTCTGAAGAAGAGTTCTGACCCAAAACGCACCTTTTATTTTTCTCCACAGATGCTTCTTGACATATTATATTATATTAGAACAGTACAGCACAGGGACAGGCCCTTCAGCCCACAATGCTTGCATGTGAGCCTTGTCACTCCATATCCATGTGCCATAGCTTGTTTTCTAGAACATGTGTCTGTATCCCGCGACAGTGAGTTGCACGCAGAATGGGTCCAAGTGTCTTTTACAGTCAAACTTCAATCGCATTCTCCCAAAAATCATTAACATACAGGAAGCTCTCAGCCGGTCCCATTACTGAACAAGATCATAACTGATGCATGCTTGATTGATTGAAAGATACAGCATGAAAATAGACCCTGTGTCCACGCCGACCATCGATCACCTGTTCATACGAGTTATATATTATCCCACTCTCTCATCCACTCTTTGGACATAATTTACAGGGGCCAATTTAACCTACAAACCCGCACGTCTTTGGGATGCGAGAGGAAACTGGAACACCCGGAGAAAACCCACATGGTCACAGGGAGAAGGTGCAAACTCCACACAGACAGCATCTAAGCTCAGAATCGAACCCTGGTCTCTGGCGCAGTGATGTAATGCCACATACCCCATTACCTTCAATAACCGTGGGTGAGAAACTTTGTGAATGACACCTCCAGGTTCAGGGACAGTTACTTCCTAGTTGTTTTCAGGCAACTGAACCATCCCATAAACAACTAGAGAGCAGCCCTGGCCTCCCATCTACCTCATTCGAGAACTTCAGACTATCTTTAATTGGTCTTTACCTTACACTAAACATTATTCCCTTTATCCTGTATCTGTACACTGTGGATGGCTTGATTGTAATCTTGTATAGTCTTTCCACTGACTGGATAGCACGCAACAAAAAAGCTTTTCACTGTACCTCGGTACACATGACAATAAACTAAACTCAAATTCAACAGACAGGACTAACCTGTACTATCTGTAGTCGAACGAAAGGCTTGCTGAGTATCTTCAACATTGGAAGGTAGTTTTTTTTCCTTCTTTGTCACAAGCTGAGATTAGCCAGAAACAAGTGACTTGACACATAGTTATTTGTGCATTCACAGCAGGCTCACTGCATGGTCCAGCATAGTTCCACGACAGACCCCACCTCTTGGCTGCCCTCACAGAGATGTCCTCGTGCCAACATTAATTAGTAACAAGTAGATATCATTCAGCGTGCATTCTGTTACCGCTATTAAGTATTTACCAGTACTTCTGCAGCAGGGTTTGGTGACATTTGACATCCATGACATATTAAACTGTGGGCAAAACACAAAGTGCTGGAGGAACTCAGACAGTCAGGCAGCATCTGCGGAGGAAATGATCAGACGATGTTTTGGGTCGGGACCCTTCTTCAGTCCGATTGGAGCATGTGTGAGAAAGCTGGGAAAGAGATGGTGGGGTCAGGATAAAGTCTGGCAAGTGATAGGCAGATACAGGTGAAGGGGAGAGGGGGTGATTGGTGGATGGGTGGAGAAAGCGACAAAGCGTGGAGGTGAAAAGGAGGCAAAGGGGTGTCAGATAAGTCAAGACGATTTTCATTGATGGAGGCACAAGGAACTGCAGATGCTGGTACCTTGAGCAAATCAAAGTGCTGGAGGAACTTAGCAAGTCGGGCAGCATCTGGGGAGGGAATGGACAAGCAACATTTCTGGTTGGGACCCTTCAGTCTGATAGACTTGTCCCACCTCGGAGAAAAAATGGAGAAGAGTAGGGGTGGGACAAAGCCCCTGGCAAGTGATAGTTGGATACAGTTGAGGTGGGGGGGGGGGGGCAATTGGCATTCATGGAATATCTTGAATTGTGAGCTAAACCGCTATTTATTGTTCATCCTGAATTCTTGTCATATCTTTTCATAATTGTCTGTATGGTGTTTGCACGTTCTCCCTGTGACCGCGTGGGTTTCCTCCAGGTGCTCCGGTTTCCTTCCACATCCCAAAGACGTGCAGGTTTTTAGGTTAATTGGCCCTCTGTAAATTGCCCCTAGTGTGTAGGAAGCGGATGCGAAAGTGGGATAACTTAGAACTAGTTTGAACAGAAGGTCGATGGTCGGTGCGGACTCAATGGGCCGAAGGGCCCGTCTCCATGCTGCATCTACAAACTCTAAAACTCAAACTAAACTGCCCAGAGACGTAGCACGAGAAAGATTAACATTATTATTTTCATGCAGATTCATTATAAAAAGTACCGTTATCCAAATACATCCAGCACAAGTTAAACAAACGTTTGGCTGAACTATTCTGAACTTATTTCTGGGGAATGTTACTGAGCGGTGGAAATATTATTTGAAAAGGACAAAATTAAGTGTGAACTTGTGAGGTCTCATTCCACATTCCCATTGGACCGGTGTGGGTGACCACATTAGGTAGAACTAGGAGCAAAGAAATGAACCTTTCAGTTCATCCGCCTGTTTACGAGGATGATCCCGGGGATGATTGTTAACGTCTCATAAACATTTGATGGCTCCGGGCCGCTACAGCCTGGAGTTTAAAAGGATAAAGGGGGACCTCATTGAAACTTACTGTACAGAGAATGGCCTGGATAGAGTGGACACGGAGAGGATGTTTCCATTAGTGAGTGAGTCCAGGACCAGAGGGCACAGCCTCAGAATAAAAGGATGTACCTTTAAACAAGGAAATCAGGAGGAATTTCTTTAGCCAGAGGGCGGTGAATCTGTGGAATTAATTGCCACAGACATCTATGGAGGCCAAGTAATTGGATATTTTTAAAACTGAGATCGACCAGGTATTGATTAGTAATGGTGTCAAAAAGTTATGTGGAGAAGGCAGGAGCAGATAGATAGATAGGCGTTGCGAGAAAAAAAATAGATGAGCCATGATTGAATGGCAGAGTAGAATCAAACAGGCTGAATGGCCAAAGTCTGCTCCTATGTCTAATGCACTATTAAACATTCACTTTGATTGGAGGCTAAAGGTAACACTTCTTCTGAAGAAGGGTTCCAACCTGAAACAACACCTGTTCCTTTTCTCCAGAGATGCTGCATGACCCGCTGATTTACTCCAGCCCTCTTGATTAGGAAGGGCATTAAAACATTATGGGGAGAAGGCAGGAAAATGGGGTTGAGAGGGAAAGATAGATCAGCCATGATTGAGTGGCAGAGCAGATTCGATGGGCCGAGTGGCCTACTTCTGCTCCTATGACTTATGAACTTCAGAAACGGCGCCCAGAACCTTGGTGGTGGAGGAGGAGGAGGAGGAGCAGGGAGTCAAAGCAGCTTTGAAGAAACATCTGGGAAATGTCAGCCCGTGTACAGAGCCAGGCTGCTCCCAGAATTATGTTGATTCACCATCTTGTGGTGTCAGTGGTTATATTCTTGACTCATAACCAGTGAATTATCCAAAAACAAGTTCCCACCACAGTAACTAGGAATGTAAACTCCGCTAGCAGACCTGGGAGATCAAGCCAGCAGCAGAAGCAATTAAAAAAAAATTGACTGTTAGTCTGAAGGGTTCAGACCCAAAACATCGCCTGTCCATATTCTCCCAGAGATGCTGCCTGACCTGGAGTTACTTCAACACTTGACTTTTTTCGCAAGCCCGCATCGGCCCTGCTCTTCATGATAATTTTCCTCAGCCAGTTTGGCTGCCATTTGGTCATAGGATCTACAGCATGGAAACAGGCCCTTCAGCCCAACTTGTCCACGCTGAGCAACATGCCCCATCTACACTCGTCCCACCTGCCTGCCAGCTCGTTCCATACACCTACTA
Source organism: Leucoraja erinaceus (assembly GCF_028641065.1). NCBI lineage: Eukaryota > Metazoa > Chordata > Chondrichthyes > Rajiformes > Rajidae > Leucoraja > Leucoraja erinaceus. The sequence continues at coordinate 19,840,145 of NC_073395.1, read as the reverse complement.
CCCTTTGTGTAAAATAATTTCCCCCTCACCTTAAACCTGTGTCCTCTGGTTCGCAATTCCCCTACTCTGGCCAGGAGGATCTGTGCGTTTACACAGACTATTCCTCTCATGATTTTGTACACCTCTATAAGATCACCCATCATCTTCCTACACTGCAAGGAATAGAGTCTGTGCCTGTCTAACCTCTCCCTATAGCTCAGGCCCACAAGTCCCGACAACATACCTTGTAAATCTTCCCTGCGCCCTTTTCAGTTTGATAACATCTTCCCTATCACATGGTGCCTAAAATTGACACATGATTAAAAAAAACTGCAGTATGACCTCCCAACTTCTATACTTAGTACTCTGACCAATGAAGGCCAATGTACCAAAAGCCTTTTTGACCACCCTATCTGTGCTCATCAAGTTCAAGTTGGGATTGCATGAAACTGGTTGAAGAGAAATTCGTAAGGATGTTACCCAAGTTGCAAGAATGTTTAAGCAGAATGGGCAGGTTACATTAGCTCAGACTTGAACAAAGAGGAGGGAGGTGTGATTTAATTAAGGAGTATAAAATTACAGGCTGAACAGGAAAGATCTGTTTCCTTAATAAGAGAGGCTAGTAATTAGGGGATATAGATTTTCAGCAATGGGTGGAAAGGTAAGGAGAGGTCTGAGAGGGTGTGTGGTGTGGGTGAAGGAGGTGAGATGCCAGATCCCACGCCATGAATGGGGTGGAGGTAGGAAGGTGGAATGGTAATCAACTGATTAGCTGTGAGTGATCCATAGGCTTGCAGAGCAAGAGGTGAAACAAAACAATAACCTACAAATTGCATCGGAAGGAACTGCGGAGAGTCAGAGTGATAGTGCGGAAACAGGCCCTTCCACCCAACTTGCCGTAACTACACTAGTCCCACCTGCCCATGTTTGGTCCATATCCCTACAAACCTGAACTATCCATGTACCAGTCTGTTCTTAAATGTTGGGATAATCCCCGCCTCAACTCTCTCCTCTGGCTGCTTGTTCCAAACACTCACCATCCTTCGTTACAAAGCCTCGCTGGATTATCCGTTTTGCCAGACCAGCAGATATCGGCCCACAAAGTCAGCTGCAGTAGTCGGCTATGGGAACGGATCCGCCGGCTCCGGCCAGGCTGGAGTTCCAGGGGCCCAGCCGCAGGGAGTAAACGTGACCCGCTGATCGGGGTGGAAGTCCCGATGAGGTGAAGATCGGCCACCTCACCCAGCCTAGACACCACATTTTATGGGAGACTTCCGGAGGAGATTGCAAGTGCACTCTTGTAATTTAGTCCAGATTAAAGGAGGTGCAAGACCACCAGTTGCAGGAAATTCAGTGGTGGACCTGTGTCTTGCTTCAATGGTGTATGTACCCCACATGATGTTGTACCCTATATCTGTACGCTGTGGACGGCTGGATTGTATCCATGTTTGGTCTTTTCTTTGACTGGATGCAAACAAAAGCTTTTCACTGTACCTCAGTGACACTAAACTAAACTCTTGATGAAAAATATCAAACCTTCCAGACCCGGCACCATCCACCTAAATCTTTTGTTGCTCCCTTTCCACCTTAATATCCTTCTGAAAGCAGCGCAACCAGAACTGTGCACAATAACACACACACACACACACATTTTTTGGTCCATTCATGTTTGTAGCTTAATGGAAATAGACTGTGACTAATGTCAATTAGAATTACCTTGTAAGGTGGATAGGGAAGTTCCTAATGTAGAAATGTACATAAGAACCAGATGTATGAAGGAAATTGATGCACTTGTTCCAGTCAGGGGTCGTGTCTCAAGTTACCCAACAACATGTGTGCATGGTTGACAGAATGGTGTGCAACAACTAAGGTAGCGAATGACTGATGAAGCTGGAAGGATCCAGCACCACCTGCTGGTTTTAAAAACATTCACTTTATGATGAAAGTTCAGGTTTACATCACAAATCACAAATTAGAACAATCTCATCTGAAGAAGGGTCTCGACCCAAAACGTTACCCATTCCTTTTCTCCGGAGATGCTGCCTGTTCTGGTGAGTTACTCCAGCATTTTGTGTCAGTCTTCAAAATCCTCCCTTGGTTTCCTGGGAAAATGAATGATAAAGTGCTCAACCAGAAAATGGTGTAGTCACAAGAGACTGCAGATGATGGAAGCAAAACTTAAACTCAATGGGTCAGGCAACATTTGTGGAGGGAAAAGACAGGTGATGTATTAATTCAGAGAACAGTACAGCACAGGAACAGGCGATGGAACCCACCATGTCTGCACCACAGATGATACTCAGGTAAACTAATGTCCTCTCCGTGTATGCGATTCATATCCTCGTGTTCATAAAAAACACTATCGTGACTGCTCCCGCCACCACCTCGGCTAGATGTTCCAGGCACCCACCACTCCATGTTAAAAAAAGACCTTGCCCTCCCACCTTAAAGCTGTGCTCTCTAGTTTGTTTGTACATTTCCACCCTGGGGAACAAGGTTTTTAACTGCCAACCCTATCTCTGCCTCTCACATAATTGTACATATTTCTATCGGGTCTCTCTTCAACCTGACGTACTAGCAAAAACAGCCCAAGTCTGTGCAACCTCTCCTATATTGAATGGTCAACAACTTCAAGGGGTGCATATCTTTGAAGATCTGTCCTGGGCCCAACATATTGATACCACTGCCATGAAACCCCATCAATGCCTCAACTTCCTTAGATGCTCGAGGAGATTCGGTATGTCGCCGAATACTCTCCTGAATCTTTTTTTTATTATATGTTATCTGATTATTGTATTTACAGACTTGTTCTGTTGGTGCAAGTAAGAATTTAATTCTTCCATTGTCAGCATGTGACAATTGAACAGTCTTGCCTTGACTCGAAATGCAGGTCAGAGCTGTTGCTGAAACCAAAGAGAGAATGCTGGAAATGCCCAGCAGATCAGGCAGTGTCTGTGGAGAAAAGTAATTGAGTCATGTCACCTTACTCTTTGTGGTCACCGGTATTATTGACGACCTTTTAACACAGACATCAGTAGTGAGAGGATGAAGATGTCCGCAAAAACTGCAGCTAGTTGGTCCGGGCAGGTTTTGAACAGGTTAGGAACACAGGTTTCCACTGGTGAAGCCCTGGGCAGATGCGTTCGATCCCATACTGAGTGGCTTGAATTCAATAGTGAGATACAAATGTGACAACCACTCTCAGTTACAACTTATGCCAAGTAGAAGATGATTTATCAGGAACCTGAGGGGTAACATTTTTACACAAAGGGTGGTGGATGGATGGAATGAGCTGCCGGAGGAGGTAGTTTAGGCAGGTACTATTGCAACGTTTAAGAAGCAATTAGACAGGAAATAGGCAATGTTTCTGGCCGAAACCCTTCGAAGGGTTTCGGCCCGAAACGTTTGCTATTTCCTTCGCTTCATAGATGCTGCTGCACCCGCTGAGTTTCTCCAGCACTTTTGTCTACCTTCGATTTTCCAGCATCTGCAGTTCCTTCTTAAATACCCAATCCATTCCTCTCATGATTTTGTACACCTCTATAAGATCACCCCTCATTCTCCTGCGCTCCAAGGAATGTCCTAATTCCAAGGAATAAAGTCCTAACATCTCTCAACTCAATCTAGTGTATGCTAAATGAATTTAGAAATAAAGAACTACAATTACTGGTTTATACCAAAGATAGACAAAGTGCTGGAGTAGCTCAATGGGTCAGGCAGCATCTCTGGAGAAAATGGATGGGTGACGTATTGGGTCGGCACCCTTCTTCACTCAACTGAACTTCCACACAGCAAATAAAAAGCATTTATACTTTCCCTAGACAGCAAGAAGTACAGGCCAGTTGTCTAGAGGACAGACTGGAGCATGTTCTGATATTCAGCATTATACAGCACAGATATAGGCCTTATGGCCCAACATGCCAATGCCAACCAAGGGGCCTCCCCAGGTTTGCATTTCACCCGTCATTCTCATCTTGTCCAAATGTCTGTTAAACGTTGTAATTGTACGCAATATGCCCAACGCTTATCAATTTTCTGATTTCAAAGCCTTTAGGTACAAATAAACTAATGGTATCTAATGTTGTACAATGCACAGGTATAATTATAGTGGATGAAACAAAACATCAAATAGAAACACCCATTCACCAGCATTATTCAACTTTTATTGTATTGGACTAAGCACAAGCCCTACTGACTGATCAGAGCGAGTATTATTTGCCCACGCCTGGGCCACATGCCTTGAAAGCTTTCCTATCCATGTACCTGGTCAGACATTAGAGGTGCAGTGTGGAACAAGGTCCTTTGGCCCACCACGTAGGCGCCAACCAGCTATCACCTGTACACTAGTACTATCCGACATACTAGAGATAACATAATTTTTACCAAAGCCAATTAATCTACATACCTTTGGCATGTGGGAGGAAACCCGAACACCTGGAGAAAACCCATGTGGTCACAGGGAGACCATACAAAATCTGTACAGACAGCACTCATAGTCAAGATTGAATAGAGTCTCTGGCACAGTAAGGCAGCAACTCTACCGCTGTGCCAACCAAATGTCTATTAAATGTTATTGTACCTGCGCAACCACTTCCTCTGGCAGCTCCTTCCAAATACCCACCACCCCGAGTGAAAACATTGCCCCTCAAACTCTGATTAAATCTTTCCCTTCTCTCATTAAACCTATGTCCTGTAGTTCTCTATTCCATTATCCTGGGGAGAAAAAAAAGTCAAATGTTTGAAGTTGAGAATTGTTCTGTCTAAAATCATATTTTAGAGATGATAATTTTTAACTTGTAAGTGTTTATTTCGGTTTTTATTAATTGCACTAATGACAAAACTGATGAGAAACAATCTTGTTTTTTCTGTGTATTCAAGTAAGTGAAATGACAATACAGTGAATACTGAATACATTAGGAGTGGAAATGCTGAGTTCTTCAAACAATGTTTTTGTTCTGGATTTCAGCATCTGTAGTCTTTTAGACTTCTACACAACTGTGCCATCTGCTGCAGCGAAATGTCAGCCATGAATTGTGCACTCTGATCTCTAGTAAAAGTCGATCCAACAACCAGCGTAATGCATGGGCTTTCTACCAACTAAACTACGTTTGGTGCAGTGACACTGGTGTACTCCAAGTCAAATATTTCTTAGTTTAGTTTATCATTGTTATGTGTACCGAGGTGGAGCAAAAAGCTTTTTTTGTTGCGTGCTATCCCGTCAGCGAAAAGACTATACACGATTACAACTAAGCCATCCACAGTGTACAGATACAGGATAAAGGGAATGAAGATTTAAAAGAGTGGAGCGATTGCAACAAATGGTTGCAGATCCACTTCTGGGACCAGCATGCAGAAAATTGCCTGGCTTTTAGTGTCATCTTGGATTCCTGAATTCAAATGCAATTCTTTTCCAGTTTGTTTTTAAAACAACGGTTTATTAACATATTTACATCAATTCTCAATTCAGTATTTACAAAATATGTGTCAAATTAACACATTGCTGTGTGTCCGGGATGTCCTTCAGCCCTTGCAGCACCCACTAGTCTAGGAAGGTCCCCAGAGAGACCGTGGACATCACATCTCCTTCACAAGGGCTCAGTCATATCCACGCAAGAGGCAGGCACTTGGCTGAATCCTCGTCTACCTGCTGCGTAGATCCATGTGCAATTATCTTAGGCGAATGTGAGCTTATTTTCTGATTAACTACAAAAGGCTGAGAGCACAATTGGAAATTGGGGGGGGAAAGAGGGGAGAGGGAAAGCGCAAGAGAATGGGATTAAGGGGTTAGAAGACGAAGGGGAGAAAACTGGGACCAACGGAGACATTTAACAAAAACAAGAGGGATAAAGGAAAGAGACGGACACTCATTAGTGTGCTAGCTTCAAATGTCCAAGGATGTCCCAAGCTGATAACAGCCAGATAAATACAACTGAAGCCGATTCATTTCTGCAACATGTACCCTACCGATGATGAGACTGCACTTGGAGTACTGTGTACAGTTTTGGTCACCTATCTACAGGAAGGATGTCATGAAGTTGGTGAGGGTGCAGGAAAGATTCATCAGGATGTTACCTGGGCTTGCATGCTAGAGTTATAGGGAGCGGTTGGATAGGCTGGGCCTTTCTTTCTTCACAGCATGGGAGGGCGAGGGGTGACCTTCTTGAGGTATACAAGATCATGAGGAGCATGAATAAAGTGAACGCTCAAAGTCTTTTCCCCAGGGTAGAGGATTCTAAAACTAGAGGGCACAGGCTCAAGGTGAGAGGGGAGAGATTTAAGAGGGACCTCATGGGCAACATTTTTACTCAGAGGGTAGTCCGTATCTGGAACAAGCTGAAAGAGAAAGCTCTATAAGCAGATACAAATATGACTTTTAAAAGACATTTGGACAGATGTATGGATAGGCAAGCAAATTGGAGAAGCATAGACTGCTAACTTAATCTACATGGCCAATGTGTGCTGTTGGCATCTTACCGTGCTGTACAGCTCTATGACAACAAGACCATGACGCAGTTCAGTATAAATAGCACTGAACAGATCGGAGTTAAATTATTGAAAATTAAAGCAGAGACCAATAACAAAAACATAGGTCCGGCTTGATCCGCTTGGTGTTCTAAACAATAGACAGATCAGCATGGTATTGATATCTTTACTTTAAACTTCAGAGACGAAGCAGGCCCTTCGGCCCACCGAGTCCATGCCGACCTGTGACCACCCCGTACTTTAGCACCATCCTACACACTAGGGGCAATTTACAGAAGCCAATTAACCTACAATGACTGTATGTCTTTGGAGTGTGGGAGGAAACAGGAGCACCTGGAGAAAACCCTCGCGGTCACAGGGAGAACATACAAACTCCGCACAGACTGTACCCATCGTCAGGATCGAACATGGTTCTCCGGCGCTGTAAGTCAGCAACTCTACCGTTGCGACACCCTCGTCCTGGCATTGCATCTTGGAATACCAGGTATTGAACACCAGTAAGAGGTCCCCACAGATTCTAGAGAAAGCCTTTTACAAACACAAGCACATTGTTTTCTCGGTTACCTTATTTTCATGCTCCAAAAACTTGCCTAAACATGCCAAGCCTCCAGTTTAGTGAAGCACCGACGAACGATGCTGTAACAATTTGAAAAGCCGAGACAACACTTCCGATTTATTATTCAGTTCACGATCAAAAAAATAGCACTAAGTTAACATTTTAATTTTTATTTGTATATGTCAAAATACATTTTTCAAAAAAATAGCCGGTAGCTTTTGCAATCAACTTCATGCGGGTGCATTGTCTGCGCAATACTACCATTAAAACTGACAGACTGGTCACATCATAGACTCCAATATAAATAACCTAAATATAAAACACTAACATTTTTCAGTAACGCCTATTGCAGCTGTGAACATGCGCCCACATTTTAGGACCACACTCCGCTATTTCACGGCTCATCATACACTCTGAGCTCTGTGACAGACCAGTGTAAACCCTCTACTCTCACGTTTTCTGTTTGTGTCGAATCACAGCAAACTGTCACACACCAATGACAAATAATCTCACCCAATACTGCTTGAACATGAAAAGCTAGTTTTCCCCTGGTATCTTTACAAAATCCAACTCCTGAGATCGGAAGCAAGAGTCTGATCCCACACCTATATTAAACTAATCAGAAGATGCTTCCCCGCATCAAAGATACTGGGTGCCAAATGACCAGTTCACCATATAGTATGATGAGCAATGCAACACAAGAACGATGGTGTTTTTATGAAGGGGTATAAATTCACATTTAATACAATATATTTAATGATAATACAAGTTACTGCAAGTTTTACAATGTACAATGACTCAGCAATTTTGAACTCCTCAGTGGTTTTGTTTGCCGTATAATGTGCCGTGTGAAGTTGCACTGATGTTTAAATATATATTACCAAAATAAACTAGGGGTGGATGCACAATATTGGTCTAATGGTAAGAGTTCACTGAAATCATCTTTAAAAGGCCACACAAATATAGGAAGTGCGTTTTGATTTCTGGACTTTGTCACAATGGTTTTTCAACTTTTTGTAACTCTTCCGGTCAGCCATCATGGATACAAAATTAAAAAAAAAGTTTCTGAACGCCATAATTTAGTTTCCCCAAACACTTGTTTTTAAAAAAAAAAGTGATATTCCTTTGGCAAGAGCTTAAATGGCCTGGTGTGACTCACAGAATGCAAATCAGAGTGAGAAACCTCTCATGAATTTTGATGCATTAATATTTTTGCATCTGTGAACATTGAAATCCCACATCAAATATACCACTCAAGACACCGCACTTTTCCAAGAAATCATTTCATGAATATGCACTTTAAGCCTTAAAACCTCATTTTCATTTTTTTAAAAAGATGCACTTTAGAGTAATCTGTTGTGTAATCATTACGCATACATGGTGCACTGAAACTTAAAACAGTATATATATATTTATAATACACACACACACACATACACGCGCACTCAGTACCTGCTAAAATGAAAGTGAAAGCTACAGATTACACAAGAATTTATGCTAGATTTAAAAATTGTGACAGATGAAGGCCAAGATAATCTTTTGTAAAATAGATCTACTTCAACTGGCTTGTTAAAGCATCTTAAAGAAATGCATATTGCACAAACAGTGAAAGCAAACGTTTCACCAACTCTATCTGATCAATACGGTGGGACAAATCAGTACTCTGCAGCTACCTCTTATGTAGGACTTGGGTGCATTATTTTCAATACAGATGGCTCTGTGAATACTGTCCCAACTTAAACTGGCACATGGGCGGTTAGCACATTTTAAAACACTCTTAAGCGTGCAAAAGGAGGAGGACAACAATTCTGTGACACAGTTAAACCGTGCTGTATTCTTAGCTGTCTCTGTTGCAACAACAAAGGCAGTTTGTTGACGTGTTTTATGTACAAGTAAGGCTTTCTGGTTTAGTATCAGGGCACTTTCCGCCCTCCTAATGCATTCCTCATTTTACTGTAAACAAAGTTTTCGGCATTTCACTTCTTCAGCAGTTTCAGTTTCTGTTAAAAATGGCCATACATTTATATGTATATATAAATATAGATATCCATATATAGACATTAAACAGGCCCGTAAAGAGGGTATTCTGAAGGATGAAAGTCTTGCAGGGCGTTCCATCTCCTTTTGATTCACTTGGCTAAATGACAACAATAGTTCGGAGCTATCGTACAATGGCAACGAGAATCCCGTTTACTTGGAAAGTTTGCTGATGACTCTGATCAAAGCTCCATTTTCGTCTTTTAGCCTCTGGTTGTCGGCTTTCAGGTCTGGTAGCATCTGTCGGATACAAAGAATAAATCAAGACAATTCATTCCAAACTTCAGCACGCATAGGATAATCACAAGTAAGCGGCCTGCAACATGGAAAATTAGCCAAGGGAACATGTACAGACTTTGAGAGTGAAGCATTACAACTTTATATCTGTGCTTGCCAAGATTACTGCACGCCTTGGGGGGGGGGGGTTCTTTTGGATGCCAATGAAAGCCACATTAAAGCATCTTATATCAACACAGTATTTTAAATCAAATCAGGATACTCAAGGTGTAGGATGGAACTGCAGCTGCTCGTTTATACCGAAGATACGCAGAAAGTGCTGGAGCATCTCAGCAGGTCAGGCAGCATCTCTGGAGAAAAGAAACAGGTAGCGTTTCGGGTCGGAAAGAAGGGTCCCTGACCCGCTGTGTTTCTCCAGCACATTGTGCCCATCTCAGGGGTCGGTACTCAAGGGGTCGGTATTAAAATTGTGGCTCTATCTATCCTCTAAGGTGGATTTAATAGATCGTTTGTCATTAGTCTAAGAGCAGGGATGTTTAGCCAGACATCGTTCAGCTGTTGTGGTCATTATGTTGCGGTGTTTATAGGAAGATTGCCAAGTGTAAACTGATGTCATACTTCACGTGGCAAAACAATGACCGCATTTCATAGGCTTTCAAGCGTTTTGAGAAGATTGAGTACAATTAATAATTGCAATAGCACATTCTCCCTCTTCTTAAACTTAAACTGAATTTTAGTTTATTAGTTTTTTAAGATATTGTGCTTATATTCTGATCTGCATTCTGATTCTGACAGATATCTGTGGCCGCTCTGGTCTGGACTGTACAGTAAACCCTTGCAATAACCCTTGCAATAACAGACCTCTATTTAGCGGATTCCGGTTATAGTGGACCGAGGCTCCCGTTGCACCACCCCCCACTTCCACCAGTTATGCAACGAGCTTCCGGGTGCGAGAGCGGAGAGTGTTCGCAACATGAAGATGGCGTGAGTACTGGGCCCGTCCCAGCGCACCGCCTGTGCGGCCGAGGACTCTGCGGCTCCCCAGCCCGTGAAGTCCTGCTGGTTTACTCCCCCACCCAAGCCATGGTCTGGGGTTAAACTTTACCCCCCTCACTTGGTTATAGCGGACAATAACATTCCCCCCCACCCACCTCCTGTGGTTCGTTGTAACAAGGGTTTACTGTATTGGGTTGCTTATGAACAAGGAAAGGGAAGTCCAAGAAATATTGGCCAGGTTGATGTCCACTCCTTATGAATCCAATGAGCACATCGGGTGTATGTTCACAAGCCGAAACAAGAGAAAGCTCACCAATGATCAAAAAGTAAATCCTTTATATTACAAAAAAAAATTAAATTCCTAAGCCTACCGTGAACAAAACTGTGAATGTTCCCCAAAGGAGGCACAAGCTCGCTCAGATAACTATCTTACAAACCTCAAGAATAGAGCCAGGATTTAGCCATAAAGCCATGCGCCTTTTCATGCTTTGTTTGATGATTTCACCAAGAATGCTTTTTTCACAATTTAGTGCCTTAATCAGACTTTTTTTGTCGTTTTGCTAAAAGGTTGTGCTATTTTCTCTAGTTGTATCATGATTACAATGACGTTTTCTATGTTAATACGTTAATATTAATGTTATTGTTAACGTGTTAACATAGTATAAATTACAAGAAATTTCCACCACCGGGGCGAAACCTGGGGTGCCACCGTCGGTCGTTCATACATTCGTGCCATCGCCCGCTGGTTCAGTCTTCTCCAAAATCTATTTATTGCTTCCAATTTTGCAAACTTCCCACAAGCTACCACTTCTCTTGAGAAACGTGGCAAAACATTGGTGAATAACTTGCAGGTTTTCAACAAAGTAACTGATAATATTCGTCAGGTTCCTGGCGATGTAGGTAAAGATATACAATGAAAATGTGAGTGATTTTAGCTAACAAAGATATTGAAGAAATACAAAGCATAGCTAAAGGTCTCAAAGGTAGTTGTAATGCACAAAATATTAACATGAATATAGAGCATGTAGCTTGTTTCGGGTATGCACCAGTGATCTCAACTGAGGTAGAATGAAGTTTTTCACAACTGAAGCACATTCTGTCTGACACGGCATAGTTTAACACCAGATCATTTGAAAAAAATGCTAGTAATTATGTGTAACCAGGCAACTTTGGTCATTTAATGCAGTATATCATTATATTATCATTTTCAACCATATTTTGGTGGTGGAAATACATGCCTCTTTTTTTGTCAATAAATGCCTTTTTGTGCCTTTTTTGTAATTTTATTATGCCTTTTAGCCTATTTCAGTTTTTTAGTGCCTAAACATCCTGGCTCTACTCATGAAGTACAGACCATGCCAATGAACACCTAAGCTGTAACAAGAATACAGACATTGTAACAATGTACTAGTTAAAACTCATACATTCAATGTACACTGCACTTAAAGATAACAGCAAAGCACTCAAGTTATTACACCTGTATATTTGTATTTTTAATTTACAATTCTTGTGACTTATGACAATGGATTCAACATAATACTGGGGATCCTGAACTAAAATTAATATATTAACATTTCAAGATTTCAGACTACTATTTTCACACTGGTTCTGAACACACATATACACACACACACACACACACGGACAGATACAGAAGGGTGGCGAGCAGCGGGGAACTCTCAAAACAAGTGACCGGCAGCTGCAATCTACTGCCTGATGAAGATAGATGCTGCTGTGGTGACTGAGTGCAGAGGGATAAAGACATTCATACTCAAGAGTCACTGGAGGAGAGAAAAGGCCAGAACACATCAGGGCTGACCTCAGGAAAGGTGGAGTCCATAATGGCCCATTGTTGGCTGGGGAATAGAAGGATACAAGGATGCGAAGTGTGGAACTGGTAGGACGACCAGGATATGGGAGGGTGTTGAGATTGCAGGAGTTACTAAATTAACGTTCATACTGCTGGGCTGTAAGCTGGCCAGCCAAAATATGAGGTGCGTTACTGTAGTTTTAATGTACTATTGTGTTTTAGCCTTGAGTGGTGACACAGAAAACCAGGCTTTGGTTGATTTTAAGAATTCACACCAATCCCCAGTGCAGTTAAAAAGCCATGCAATTTGTGTTGGCTAAGCTGACCAACTTGCCTTCTGTTGGTCAACACAATGAGATGGTGAATCTTGGCAAGCTCACAGGCTCTCCTTAAACCCACATCACCTACGCTGGAGAGTTTTCTCACAACACTGGAGCACCAAAACGCAGAGAGATTAGCGGCAGCACAAATATGTACAAGTCACATAGAACTGCCCAACTCTCAAAAAAGAAAAGCAAAACATTTGCATTCCACAATTTTGGACAAAGCACTGTAGCAAAACAAAAAACAGCCCTCGCCCAAAAAGCTGAGCGAAAGTGGGAGTAGAAAGCTAACCAAAGTTCAACACCTGCCTGGCTGCGAAGGGCAGTAGCAATGAAGAAAATAAAAGCAGTTACAGGTCCAGAGCCTGCAACTGCCTATAGGACTCAGTAAGCTTGATGACCACTCGGGTCAGAGCCCTATTCTCAGTCAGTAGCCGCTCATTTAACTGCCTCAGAGTCTGAATCTGACTGAGTTGATGCGGGTTCTGCAAGGATCAAAACACAACAAGAAACAGAATTGGAAAGCAGAATGAAAAGCATGTGCATAAGAAAAAAAGTTAATAAAATGATAACTGAGTGCCCATTTTCCACTTGGCACAATGGCACAGACCTTGGGAATCTTCTCACAAGGGAGTACTTGGCTAGGTAACACAGGCCGATACAATAAAGACCTGATTTTCTGGTACGTGTTAATTAATTATTAATTTTAATACAAACATAGATTCTATCCCGCACGAGCCTATGAATATCAGATCGTGTCTCAACAGGAAGAGAATTTTTGATTTCCCAAAGGACACAATGACTATATAATGTCTGACTTCAGTCGAATTAGAAATATGTCAATTCCACTAAATTTAAATGATGCAGTTGTGAAAATGGACAAAACTCCATATGCCAAGAAGTGGCTGAAAGCAATTAGGAGTCAAAGTGGATGGGTGGGGGAAGGACGAGCAAAATGTTAAAAATAAGCCCTTTTAAAACAGCTGTTATATGCACAGCCATGTGTATAATTTGAAATATCAGCTACTGCTCCCTGCTTGAAAATGAGCAGCCTTGGTTTCAACGGTCTCCAGTGTTTTGCTCTTCCTCTAAGATTCTTGAGATGTGAGGTACAATTAATGCCCATCATTCCACCATTAACCATTCCTTCAGCTTTTGCTGAAGAATTTGCACCTTAAGCCTGTCTGCCTCCAGCTTTCTTCCACCTTCAGAACGTTTCTGGAAATTAATTTCAATACAATCGTTTAGTTTAATTTAGAGATACAGCGTGGAAACAGGACGTTCCGCACATCGAGTCCACACTGACCAGTGATCACCCATACACTAGTTCTATCCTACACACTAGGGACAATTTACCTTCAAACCCACATGTCATTGTGATGTGGGTAGAAGCCGGAGCACACAGAGAAAACCCACGCGGTCACTGGGAGAACGTACAAACTCCGTACAGAGAGGTCAGGATGGAACCCGGGTCTCTTGGCACTGTAAGACAGCAACACTACTGCTGCACCACTGTGCTATGCTAGTTGTCTTAACTGTCATCTTATACATGGCGAACTCCCATCATTCAATTAGAAAATGAATACTGTTAATCCAACCACACTAATCCACTGGTTACTTGTACTGAATTGACCGATATACACTTCCTATAGTGAAAGTGGAACCCAAACAACTGGGGAATGGCTTCCTATGTGTTACTTTAATGCCTGTGAGAATAATGATAAAGAGTTTGTCCTCTCAATAGTCAATTCAGCAACTGAAGTTGACATACAATTGATCAGTGGACTCCTGAAACTAACCAATTCCTGCTGCTAGGTAGAACCAAACTACTTACGTTGACATGTGTGAACTACGAGGCACTTCAGGAAGACTTAAAGCCATTCCACAGCTGGGATTATAATAAACATGTTTTTAACATTATTGCCCGAACATCAAGTATGGCTACTTGCACAAAATGACTGAAATACACGTCAGTAAATACCCAGTAATAAAATACAATAGATTATTATATTGTAGATGCATAACCTTCACCAGAACAGTAGGAGCGTGCAAATTAAAATTAAAATTATTGGAAAGATTAATTCAACGAAAAGTTGCAATATCCCAAGGGCACGGTGATAAGTCTCTCAGGGTTTGACACAGATGGCAACAGAAGAAGTAGATGTGTAAGAAGGAACTGTGGATGGTGGATTAAACCGAAGATAGACACAAAAAGCTGGAGTAACTCAGCGGGGCAGGCAGCATCATTGGTTCTCACCTTCCAAAATTCTACCAAGTCTAGAATGGCTCCTACAAATCGAAGGATGTAAAATGTGATTCTGACATACAAGAAAAGTGGGAGAGAAGAAATGTAAAACTACAGAATAGTTTGAGTAATTGCTGGAATCTACAGTTTAAAAAAAAAAATTGGTAATTAGGCATCTAAGAATATCAATACAGATTCAACATTCAAGGAAAATCACATTTGATGAATCTCGGGTAGAATGTTAGCAGAGTGAGGTTGTAAATAGCAGAATAATCAATCTGGTTTGTTTATGGGATATGTATTAAGAATTGGTTAGGGGGCATTAAACACAGTTGGAATAAGAGGATTATTTGCAATTCTGTGGCCACGACACGCGAGGTGCTACTTCACTTGTTACATATTTGGGACCCTGTTCAGAATTTATACCAGTGAATTGGATAATGGGATCAAGTGTGGTGTATCCAAATTTGTTGACGATACAAAGCTAGATGGCTGTGTGAGTTAAGATGCAGAGCCATCTAAAGCTAAATTAATGAGTAAGAATGTGGTAGAAACTGGAACATATAAAATCATCCACTTTAGAGAATAAAATAGAAAGAGAGGTGTACTTTTTAAATGGGTGGGCAATCTGGCCAAAAGGTAATGTGGAAAAGCTCTTAAAAACAGCAACAGCGCAGCAGTAGAGTTGCTGCCTTACAGCACCAGAGACCCTGGTTCAATCCTGACTACATACTGTCTGGACGGAGTTTGTTTGATCTCGCTGTGACCATGGGTTTTCTCCAGGTCCTTCCTAAAGTGTTCGCATTTGTAGTAGGTCACTTGGCCCAACAAGCCGGGGCAAAAGGATCTTAAAGGCTACAGAAAAAATAGGCTGAGGACAGTCATGAAAATGGTGACCTTAGTATATGCTTTCTTGCACAGGTCAGGGCACTGATTATAAAAGTCGGCAAGTTATGTTGCAGCTGCATAAAACTTTGGTACAACCACATTTGAAGGTTTGTGTACAGTTCTGGTTGCCCCTTTACATGAAAGAGGTGGAGGCCTTCGGGAGCAGAAGAGGTTTATCTTCTGAATGCTGAAGAGGAATGCTGCCTGGATTAGAGGGTACTGGCCATAAGGAAAGGATGGACACACTTGGATTGTATTCTCTGGAATGCCAGAGGCCGAGAGGAGACCTGATAAAAGTTTACTAAATTATGAGAGGCACAGATACGATAGAAAGTCAGAAGCTTTTTCCGCCATGGTGTAAATACAAAGATCAAACATCATAGCTTTGAAGGCGGAGAGAGAAATTTAAAATGTGCAGAACTAGTTATTTTCCCCTCACATGGTGGGTGCCTGGAACGTGCTGCCGGGGTGGTGGTGGAGGCAGATACAATAGTGGCGTTTAAGAGATTTTTATACAAGCAAATGGAAATGCAGGGAATGCAGGGATATGGATCGTGTGCAAGCAGGGATGACTACTTAAAATTAGCATCAAGTACAGCACAGACAAAGTGGGCCGAAGGGTCTTTTCCTGCACTGTTTTTTAGTCCAGGAGTTTGGCAAGAACAATCATGGCGCATTGTGCAATTCTCGCTTTGTATCCAAATAAGAATATCGTCGTTGAGTCATACAATGTGAACAAAAGGCCCTTTGTCTCAACTTGCCCAGACGAACCGACATGCCCCATCTACACACCTGCCTGCATTTGGCCCACTAAACTTATCCTATCCATGAACCCACCTAAATGTTTCTTAAATATTAGGATTGTACGTTGAATGATTGATTCCAAAGGTGAAGAGAAATGCAATCAAGAGATTACAAGCAAGATTACCCCTTGCTGACAGAACGAGGAATGGTCTAATTCAAGATTCGAAGCGGGGTCAACTTGACAAAAGGCTGAGAATCTGTTTTGCTCTTACTGGGATGTCTAAAACAATCAGTAATTGCCTCAGTGCTAGAAGTCAGCCATTGAATAATAATAATGCCTTAGGATTTGATTAAAATTAGTTCACAGGCAAAGAGGCTCTGAAACCAAAATGTAATGAAGTGAGCAATCCAGTAAAAGCTGCTTATATCTCTAAACTTGCCCTCAAGACTGAACGCATGCCATTGAGGCATCCACAGGCAAGCAAATGCCACCTATCTTCCCAAAACACAGAATTCTGAAAATGAAGACAGGGACTGAATCAACTAGTAACCTGCAAATTAGAGAATGCCTGCAGACATGCAGCTCAAGATAGAGTCGGTATAGTTGTCCATGAATAGGACCTGTGAAAGTTGGCCTCAGTTTCAATTAGAAACCTCAGTATGATGATACAAAGTAGATGCCTTCATTCCAAATCTGGCAGCATACCCAAATCCAAGACAAATTGTTGAAATAAGAATTATGGTTTTGCAGAACTGCAAGGGTGAAGAAGAAATTTAAAAATGAAAAAAATATTAAAGCTTGAAACATTTTTAATTTTTTTTTTAATATAGGGTCCAATACTATCAATGCAGATGTTGGAATTCAATAACAATTGCACCAAGAATTGGACTGCCTTTATCTTGCACTATACATTATTCCCTTCACCCTTTATCTGTACACTGTGGACAGATCGATTGTAATCATGTATATTCTTTCCTCTGACTGGATAGCACCCAACAAAAAGCATTCCACTGTACCTCGGTACACGTGACAATAAACTATACTAAATAACTAACAAACATAACATGGTACAATCAATGCACGGTGATGGAGCCATCTGAACATTATATGCAAGACAATTGTAGACCCTATTTAATACTCTACACTACATTATGTACATTGCACTCCTTAATGTTTGGGACAAAGACCCATCATTTATTTATTTGCCCTGTACTCCACAATTTGAGATTTGTACCAAAGCATACCATCTCATCTGTGAAACACAATGGTGGGGGTGTTATGGCCTGGGCATGTATAGCTGCTGAAGGTACTGGCTCACTTATTTTCATTAATGATACAACTGCTGATGGTAGTAGCATAATGAATTCTGAAGTGTATAGACACATCCTATATGCTTAAGTTCAAACAAATGCCTCAAAACTCATTGGCCGGCAGTTCAGTCTATAGCAAGACAATGATCCCAAACATACTGCTAAAGCAACAAAATAATTTTTCAAAGCTAAAAAATGGTCAATTCGTTAATGGCCAAGTCAATCACCCGATCTGAGCCCAATTGAGCATGACTTTTATACGCTGAAGTGAAAACTGAAGGGGACTAGCCCTCAAAACAAGCATAAGCTAAAGATGGCTGCAATACAGGCCTGGCAGAGCATCACCAGAGAAGACACCAAGCAACTGGCGATGTCCATGAATCGCACACTTCAAGCAGTCATTGCATGCAAAGGATACAAAATACTAAACATGACTACTTGCATTTACATGTCATTGCTGTCCCAAACGTTATGGTGCCCTGAAATTGGGGGGACTATGTATAAACACTGCTGTAATTTCTACAAGGTGAAACCAAAATGTATAAAAATTGCCTTTATTAAAATCAGACAATGTGCACTTTAACCACATGTGATTTTTTTTTCTATTAAAAATCTAAAATTCTGGAGTACAGAGGCAAATAAATAAATGATGGGTCTTTGTCCCAAACATTATGAAGGGCATGGTACAAATGAATACCCCCACCTGTTTATCCACTGAAAGGAAAACATTCAATTGGATTGCATGTGCGCTCATATGATTGCAAGGGATGTTTGTGCCAAATGTGCAACTGAACCAAGGGGAAAAGACAGGGCATTAAGATTTTGTCAAAACAGTGATACAGCTCCCTTCTATACATCAGCTATGTTACATTTGTGTGGCAGATATTTGTGGCTAAACTAGTAATGATATATTTTTAAACTTAAATGATTTATCCACACAGTCTTTCAAACATTTGAGATGGTTTACATGTAACTATATTAGATCTAAGCAACGTTTAAGCTTATTAGAAACAATTACCAATGTTAATCCATTATGAATCATTCCCAAAATATTCACAAACCTTAATATTTCAATTTTAATTGTGTGTTCATTCAATTTACTGTGAACAGCACCATTGTATATCATCAAAAGATAAAAATGCCAGTTTGCTTGTACTGCTCTTAAATGAACACCAGTATTTTAAGACACATTTGGTGTTGAACTTCATGTTAATATAACAGTGGAGTCATCTTTACCTTCAGTTCTTCTTCCATTTCAGCTATCTTCCTCTCCAGAGATCTTCTTTCCTGTCAGATAATGGCAAACTGTCACTCTATCTGAGAAACCAGAGCATATCCTTTTATTTCTTCAGCCACCATTAGAAAAGCAAAATCTTTATACTCTTTATTTCACTAGAATGATTCATTCTAGTCGCTTCCTTGGCAGTTTGTGTGATGATCCTGTGATGCTGCTGGGAATCTGGATTTGTTGAACCACTTCCAATGGGCAATTCCGGAATGCCCTTTCTCTCTTGTACTTCAAAATGCCCCTTAATATTTCTGACCAAGCTTTTCACATCTGCCAACTGAACCGAGTCAATTCTTTCCTGACAATGCTGTCAAATGGCTTCTGTCAATCTCTGCTTTAAAAATACCCATTGAACTGGCCTCCACCACCATCTGTGGCAATGAATTCCAACAGATTCACCAGCCTTTGACTAGAAAAATTCCACCTCATCTCTTTTTTAATACATGTCCTTTGGCAAAGGATGGCAAAACATTGCTGCACAATTCAATAAACACCTTCACAACTGATTTCAATGGTTCTATTATTAACGATACTGGGTTAGGTCTGCATTATGAAGTGTATTACAGTCTAAAAGAGCACCAAATTTCAAACTTACCCTTTTCTCCATCTCCAGCAGTGACCTATCAGCTTTTCTTTCTTGCCTCTGAAACACAAATGTAAGGTAGATTGTCTAAGAAAATTGTCCTCATTCCAAAGTCAGGTTACAGCAGCATGCCTGAGATTCGGTGAGGACATCTATTAGCGTGGTTAGTCAGTCATCCGAGTCTCTGATGCTCATAATCTCATTCTTTAGCCTTTCGACTTGAGATACAGCGTGGAAAAAGGCCCTTCGGCCACTGAGTTCGCACCGACCAGTAATCACACTGTACACTAGCACTACCTTACACACACCATGGACAATTTACCATTTTACCAAAGTCAATTAACCTACAAACCTGTACGTCTTTGGAATGTGGCAAACTGGAGCACCCGGAGAAAACCAACAAGGTTCAAAAATTATACTGCAAAAATTCTGCAAATAATTTCACTTTGGCTGATTGGCAGGGAGGGTAACATGACTTGGTTCTGTGAAGACAAGTAAATTCCTTCAACTACAGAAATGAAATAAACTTTACTGTAGGCAGAGATATTTTCCAATACATGCACTTTGCAACAATTTTGGCTGTAGATTTGATTCATCAATCAGAGCCTGCAAGTTATTAACTCTCAGTCAGCAAGGTCAGTACGGTTGTATTGCAGAAGCAAGACAATATTAAAGGCATGAATTTGAAACTAAAGATTCCTGATGGTGGTCTTAAAGAGCTTAGTAAAATAATATTTCTATTTGCAGGCAAGGGCAGAATTGCAAGATTGTCACTAATAATTACAAAAGAGAAACTCCCCCAGAGAAACTTCCCACTTCATCGCACATTGGACTTGTTCACTGGAAATATAACAATATATAATGCTGTAACTATATTTTGCACTCAAAGTATTTTTCTCTTTGCACGACCTGTTGTACTTGCACAAGGACTGATTAATAATAATAATAATAAACTTTATTATGGACTCAAGGTCCAGACAAGGGGCAACATTACATAAAAAAATCACTTATAAAAACATCATAATTTATATTTTATTTAAAACAACACAATACATAAGTTAAAAATCCACATTAAAAGAATGATCAATGTCCTACAACGAGACAACGATACCAGTGTCTCCACAGCTGGGATTCGTAGCGTGTAGAGCTAACCCTTATGTTCGACAAGGCCACAATAAGCACATTTTTAGAGTCATTTATCCTGCAAATGAATCTATACATGTGATGTCTTAGGATAGCTTCTAAAGTACTGACTCTTGCAGCCACAAACATATTACTGGCACTACACCATCTAGGTTGCCTTAGCAGTGTTCTCATGGCATCATTATATGCCACCTTTAGTCTCTGCATACTTGTCTTTCCATAGTTCAACCACAGGTGCGCAGTGTGCAGTATGCTCTAAATAGCGACATCTTCACCACATCTGCACACGCACCAAATTTACGCACGAGAATATTCGCCTGTACATACAGCATGCGCCGTTGCCTATAAATGTCCTCATCATCTGTCATTTGTCTGTAATAATATGCCCTAGATATTTTACCTTATTACAGACACTAAGATTATTGTCAGACAATTTAAAATCAGGAAATTTTAGACATTTATCCTCTTTGGTTTTACAGATCATAACAGCACTCTTACTAGCATTATATTTAGTGTCATGCTCCACACCATACACAGAACATATAGTAAGGAGCTGCTGGAGACCAGCGCTAGATGGACTAAAGACCACAAGATCATCTGCATACATAGTATGGTTCACAAAAATATTACCAATCACGCACCCAGTGTTACAGGCTTTCAATTGTTTAGACAATTGTACTTGTGTATGGTAGGATTTGACTGAGTAGCACAAAACAGAAGCAAGATAAGCACTGTAAGAACACCTTCCTCCTGGAATCATTATTGTAAATCTGTCACATTTAAAGGCCATTTGGACAGGTACATGGATTAGAAAGATTTAGAGTGAGATGGGCTAAATGCAGGCAGGTGGGACAAGAGTAGATGGGGCATCTTGGTCAGGGAAAGTTGGACTGAAGGAACTCTTTCCATGCTGAATAACTATTAGCATAAGCAAAACAGACAGTATAAACATATTTCAGGATAGGCTAAATAAATGTTTTTAAAAAAGGAGTTAGAGATGAAAGGTGTATATCAATCCCAGCATTTAACTTTGGGCCAAATCGCTTATCCATCTCCATTTTCATAGCTTCAGCTAAATGGAGAGTTAAATATACTTGATCCTATGGGTCCTGTTGTTAAAGAGGATCACGAAATGGAGTAAAAAATTAAGGCAGTTCTGCTGAGACTACAAAGGTCTGAAGAGACCACACCTGGAGCACTGTAGGCAATGTTAGTCTCTGAACGAGCAGATATATTAGCCCGTGAGACGAAGTTACAGATCTATAATGATTCCAAGGAGAAAGGAGATCTTGCAGGAGAGGAACTTGAGTAAGATTGTCCAATGTACCCTTGACCTTAGAAAAAGGAGGATGAGAAAGTGGGATATCATAGAAATTGTGTGAACAGGTAATCGATGGTCAGCATGGACCTGGTGGCACAAAGGGCCTGCTTTCATGTGATATCTCGAGAAGCAAAATGAAGCATGATCACATTGAAGCAAGGAAGATTCTTTGAGGATTGAGAGAACAAATGCCAAAAGGTTATTTACCAAGGCTGCCGATTCATAAATAACGGAAAATCAATTCAGATTAGGGGCCGGCTCTTTAGAAGATGAAAAAAAGCTTTTTTCCCCGTCGTAAACATTTGAAATTTTCCCTGGATTTCTCGTACGTTGGAGGGTGAGAGCCATGGATTTATGGACACATAAAGGGTAAGGTGATTGACCAATGTAATGGATGACAGCCATGTTAACAGAAGCAAACTTCCTGCTTTATTTATTACAGAATAGCTAAAAAAAGCTGCAGATGCTATTAGTCTGAAATGTAAATAGAAAACTATAAGAAAACTCTGCAGGTGAAGCTGTAACTGCAGTTGAAGAAAGATTAACATTTCAGATTGATGATCTTTCATTAGAAGCTAAATAACCGGCAAAACATTCCCAATATTTTCTGTTTTAATTTCCCATTACAACCTGATGCTCCAATCAGAATCTCTCTTCACAAAAGCTTCCTGGTGAACATATGGATGTATTCAAAGGAAAACTTGTTCGTGCGCTGATGTTTGATAACAAGAGCCTTTCAATTCAATGATACTTTATTGTCACAATGTACCTAGATACAGTGAAATGCTTTGTTTTACATATAACTGGGTAAAATCACACAGCAGACCCTACCTGGTCAATACACAAGTGTTGCCATGTTTTGGTGCTGACAAAGTTTCAGAAGTTCACCGAACACTTCTATCCACTGCCGGCCAGAGTACATGACATCAAGCCTAGTTCCGCCTTCCTTCTCAGCACCCTCCCCCAAGCCGGGTCTCCCATCATTCCCTATGGGCCTCCCATCCCCTCGCCGGGTTCCCCATTCAGGAGCATGTATTATTGGAATGGATCCCAATTCTATTTCCTGTCAAGTTTGGCCCATATCAGATTTGAGACACCCAATTGAAAGAATATTTAGGATGGAAAATAAATGAATTTCCCATGTCCCAGGAATGAATAAGTTAAAGAATAACAACATTTAAAAGACATTTAGACAATTAGGAAAGGTTTAGAGGGATATTGGCCAGGTGTTGGTGAATAGGACTAGTACCTTCGTCGGAATGGACGGATTGTGCCAAAGAGCCTGTTTCCATATTGTGTGAAGAATAACTAATTAATTGTGTGATGCAATAACTAGTCAAGACTTGCCAGTAGTCTTTTCAGTATTATCTCTGCAACTAATTAGTTTTGGATAAAAATAGCATATAGAAAATTGATAAAATACCATGGCGTAACTCTTTAATACATGGACACAATAGAAACTCCGTAGTTGAAACACAGCAGGCATATGATAATAAACAAAGCAATTTGCATTCCAGTTTATGCAACATCCCTTCTTACAAGTGTAGGGTGGCATGGTAGCACAGCGGTAGAGTTGCTGCCTTACTACGCCAGAGACCCAGGTTCGATCCCGACAATGAGTGCAATCTGCATGGAGTTTGTACGTTCTCCACGTGACCGTGTGGGCTTTCCCCGGTTTCCTCCCCCATTCCAAAGACATATAGTTTGTTGGCTAATTGGCTTTGGTAAAATTGTGAATTGTCCCCAGTACATAGGATAGTGTTAGTGTACAGGGATTGCTGGTCAATGAGGACTTGGTGGGCTAAAGGGCCTGTTTCCATGCTGTATTTCTAAATTAAACTAATACAGTTTTAAGATGCATTAAGGTTTAACAATTTAGTTGGACCACAAAGGTTTACTGTTGTCAGAGTGTAGCTTCCTTGAAATTTACGACATCCATCAAAAAGTGATCCCGTTGAACATACCTGCGTTGTTTTGTCCAATTGTACCTTCAGCTCCGTCAGTTCGAGGTTCGTATCGTGTAGATTTGCCTTAAGCTTCTCATTTTCTGTTAGGAATTGTTCATAAAGCTGTGAAAATACCACACAATTTAACAAAATAAGTCCCAATGTTCCACATACAAGATAAATATCCATTCCCGTCCATGTTAGCTTGAGTTTAGTTGAGGATACAGCAAGGAAGCAGGCCCTTCGGCTCATCGAGGACATGCCAACCATTGATCACCCATTCACACTAGTTCTATGTCATCTCATTCTCACATCCATTCTCTTCACACCAGGGGCAATTTTACAGAGGCCTTGCCACACACAGGTTTGACATTTTCTAAGGAGCTGATGTTTGGTTTACATCGTACAATGAGACGACTAACCTACAGCCTCAAACTGAGAAGTTGGTTTGCACACTGTTAAACCTCAGGTTCACAGTTACTTTTGTCTACTCTCATTATTACAAGCCTCTTTATAACGGAATTTGGCCGTAGTGGAGCCTCTCCACAGTAATCTTTACGAACACAGGTCGCTAGTTACACTGCGAGAGGCCACTGACATTGACAAACAATGTCCTTCCATTAAAAATTGTCACAAACGGCCTTTAGCATTTTTAGCTTGCAGTAACAAAAACATTTTAGCTGTTAAAAAGAACCTTGCATTTGAAAACAAGTCGTTGCTTCACAGAGTGACCACGGTGCTTGGAATGTATCTGTTACTTGGTTATTGACAATTGGCAATAACAGACACCATTCCATCTTCCCTGCCCCCCCCCCCCAACATGGTCTGAAATAATGAGATAATGAGGGTTATCTTTTATGGAGAATATTATTTCAGTGGTCACCTTTTTATAATCCAATGCATCTTCCTTTTCTACTCTGCTCTGGGGCGCAAGTCTACTTTCTTTATATGAACCATTTCGACTTGTCGATAGGTCAGAACCCTCGTTATTTGCAGTGCTAGAAAATCCGGAGACATACCTGCAATATAAATATAATCATCTTATAATGTTGTATTTACAGGATTTGGTAACACAGTACACTCTGACAGCAAAAACACAAATCCTAATGAAACAGAATATTATTGTTCCTATTACTTCTGCTTATCTTAATAAACATGATTTGCATACATTTGTAATTTTATTCCCCAATGTTATTCAGAATCTCAATTACTTATGTTTCCCCCTCCTTGTCACCCAACAGATTTGCAGCAGGTACATCATTAAAACAGTTTATTTTTTAAGTTATTAAAAAATAAATCTTACCTTGAAAGTCTGTCATTCTGGAGGGGAAAAACAAGTCAGAGGTTAGAATTCAAATTTTAAAGCTGTTTAATCTTTCATTATTAAAAAAATGTTCAATATAGAACCATCAAGTTAAGTAATTATTATTTTAAAAAGATAGTTATTTGTTCAGGCAACTCACCAAAGCGACAGCATTTCATTTAACAAAACTTGAACATCTGGAACATTTCCCAATTATTATATAAAAAACAAAATTTAATAAGGTGTAACACTTGGCCCGATACCTCCTCCTTCGGCTTTATCCAGGGACCCCGATAGTCCTTAGGGGTGAGATGTTCACGTGCACTTCCTATAACTTCATCTACTGCATCCGGTGATTCCAATGTGGCCTCATGTACATCGGCGAGAGCAAGCACAGACTCAACGACTGTTTCGCTAACGACTTGTGCTCAGTCCCATACTCTCTGTCCCGGGCCTCCACCACCGCCAGAGAGAGGCCATGCGCAAATTGGAGGAACAGCAGACCATTTATCACTTGGGCAGCTTACAACACAGTGGTAGGAACAGTAATTCTCCAATGTTAGGTAATTTCTACAAACACCTCCCTCTTCCCCCACTAAAAGTCTGCTAACCGGTTCAACGGTTCTCAACGATGTATCCTTCTGGTGTTCATACTATTTCTCGCCAACAATTGGCTTATCAGGGATCCTCCTTGCCTAAGGAAATCTGTTGCTGGCCCCGATTTGTGCCGTTTTTTTCCTTACTCCCAGTCCCCCTCCCCCCCCCCATAATTAGTCTGAAGAAGGGTCCGACCCGAAATGTCACCAGTCCATTTTCTCCAGGGATGCGGCCAGACCCACTGAGTTCCCCTTGGATTTTGTGACTATCTTTGGTATAAACCAGCATGTGCAGTTCCTTTTTATTAGATTAATAAGTTGTAAATTAGTATAAATGCAACACTTTACAAACATGCTCGACAGTAATGGTGAAAAATTGTATCTTGCTCTCGTAGTTGACAAGAGTATTTCCAACAGAACTACAGAATGAGGGGGAAATCTGTCACAGTTGAGGTTAGTAGAGGTTCCTACCCCCAGCTCTCTTTGTAAATGCTGAGAACTATATTCTTCACTCTTCCTCTTTGTTCTGTCTATTATACTTGATTTGACGATTGTATTTATGTATAGTATTTTCTGATCTGTGGGATATCATGCCAAGAAAGCAGCTTTTCTCAGTACCATGCTACGTATGACAATAATAAACCCAAACCTAGAGATGTTGAATTATCTGCCCTAGGTAACAGGTCACTCCTACAGAGTCAGTGTGGAAACAGGCCCTTCGGCCCAACTTGCCCACAACAGCCAACATGTCCGATCTACACTTGTCCCACCTGCCTGCATTTGGCCCATATCCCTCTTTCATGCAGCTGTCTAATTGTTTCTTAAACATTGTGATGGTATCTGCCTCAACAACAGCTCGTTCACCATTTATCTGACACGATACGGCAAGATACGACAGGTTGCCTCATCTGGGGCACGTGACATCAAATGATTACCCAGCATCCCTATAAATCATGACGCATCGTTGGATTATGGTGGCTGCATAGTGATGCACAATAAATTAGCGTAGGCAATGGCCGTGCATCACTATGCGTCACCCGTACGTCATCGTGCGGAAGGGCGCATGACATGATAAGACACGCAGATGTTGCGCGAGGATTTTGAACCTTCCAAACTCCTGGGACAGCAGGGAGACACTGCGCGTCACTACATGCGTCACGGTGCGTCCCGACCCGACCACGATGCGACAACCTCTCTTCAGGCTGCCTAGGATGTCGTCCAAGTGGGACCCTTTTGCACCCTTTTGTGTAAATCAGCACCTTCAATTCCTTGTTTTGACATTGAACAATGATGACTTCACATACATGAAAAGTTGCTAAGGTTTGAGACACAGATCTGACACAAAAGACAGCTTTAAATCATGATGATTAGTCTAAGGGCGAGGAATTGTAAGTTATAATCGAGCTCTTGAATACAATTATTTTTTATCATGTATTTTCATGTAGCAATTAATATTTTAATTAAAGAATAGCATCCCCATATTTCTATTACATGTTTACAAGCACAGCTGATTACATAATTCTAAAATAATATTTGATCCAAATACTGAGATTAATTTATGTAACAAATCAAATTTTAATTATGACGTATGATTGACAAATGAATTTTTTACCATAATACTAATTAAAAATTCATTAAAAATCCCGAGCGACTATTCGTTACATTAATTTCTGGAAACCAATATTCCAGCTCATTAATTTACTTTGGAATGAGGGGTAGCAAATCCTCATATGTATCTGGGACAATTTATATTTGAACAAGCACATTTAACTTCTTCAAAGAAAACAAACTGTTGAAGGAACTCAGCAGGTCAGGCAGCATCTGTGAGGGAAACTGGACAGATGATGATTTGGGTCAAGACTGTTCTTTAAGACCCTCCTGTCCTTTTCCCTTCAAAGGACCCAGTGAGCTGCTCCAGCAATTTGCCGTTTTCCTCAAACATCTGCAGTCTCTTGTGCCAACATCCAACTTTATGGTAAGCAAAGTACTGTAATCCAACGACAAGCTACCAATGCCAAATTTGGGCATTGCAAGATGAGTTTTATGGCTGGAAGGTAATAGAACTGGGCTTGTTCAGTTGTGTCATGGACCTGTCCGTTTTACATTTTATTATTTCAACCTTACCCTTAGTTTAGAATTAAAATTCTTGATGATCTGCCAAAAATCAGTGACTTAGAATTAGCTAGACACAAAATGCTGTAGTAACTCAGTGCGACAGGCAGCATCTCTGGAGAGAATGAATGGGAGATGTTTCGGGTCGAGACCCTTCTTCAGTCTGAGTTCCCGCTGAGTTACTCCAGCATTTTGTGTCTACCTTCGATTTAAACCAGCATCTGCAGTTCTTTCCTGCATGCTAATTCTTAGCTGTTCCAATGGTTCTAAATAAATAAAATGTTTTTGGACAGCTTCAGGAAAGATATTACATCATTGGAGGAAGTACAGACTAATAGTGTGCCAAGCATATACATGGAGGAACCCAATCACATCTCTTTCTCTGCACACTTTTTAAAATAATTCTACAAAACCCTTTCCAAACTGTATTACACTCCAAAAGTCTACAGAACCTAGAGCAGTCCAGTATGGGAACAGGCCCTACAACCAACAATTGCGCCAAACATGCCAAGATAAACTAATCTTCTCTGCCTGCACATGACCCATGCCCCTCCATTCCCTGCGTATCCACGTGTCTATCTAAAAGCTTCTTAAATGCCACTAATTGTGCCTGCCTCCACCATCAGGCCTGGCAGCACATTTCAAGCACTCACCATATTGTGTAAAATCTTACCACACACATCTCCTTTAAACTTTGCCACTCTCACCTTAAAGCTATGCCCTCAAGTCTTTGACATTTCCAGCGTGGGAAAAAGGTTCTTACTACATACCAGATCTCTGCCTCCCATAATTTTGTATACTTCTACCACATCTCGCCTCAACTTCTGAAGTTCCAGAGAAAACAATCAAAAGTTTGTCCAACCTCTCCTTGTAGCTACCACCACTTAATCCAGGCAGCGTTCTGGCAAACAACTACACCCTCTCCAAAGCCTTGACATGCTTCCTGTAAAACAGAGACAACGAATACCTGGGGCATAAATATCTCACTGGGGTCTTGGTTGGACTAGCCATTGAAATAATGTGGGTACTTCAGTGATTCAGTCTGGATATCAGGGGGTATGGAGAGAAGGCAGGTTCGGGATACCGAGTTGGATGATCAGCCATGATCATATTGAATGGCGGTGCAGGCTCGAAGGGCCGAATGGCCTACTCCTGCACCTAATTTCTATGTTTCTATGTTCTATGTTTCTATATCTGCAGCAAATGACTCACTTCCTGACACCAATAAACAAGTCAGGAGTTTGATGGACAAAGGTACACAAAAATGCTGGAGAAACTCAGCGGGTGCTGCAGCATCTATGGAGCGAAGGAAATGGGCAACATTTCGGGATGAAACGTTGCTTATTTCATTCGCTCCATAGATGCTGCTGCACCCGCTGAGTTAGTCCAGCATTTTTGTGTACCTTCGATTTTCCAACATCTGCAGTTCCCTCTTAAACAGTTTGATGGATGAGTTCAGCTCCAACATTTACCAAATAGTGAAAGGCCTGGATAAAGTGGATGTGGCAAGGATGTTTCCACTGATGGAAGAGTCTAGAACCAGAGACCATACCCTCAAAATAAAAGGACGTACGTTTAGAAAGGAGATAAGGAAGAATTTATTTCGTCAGAGGGTGGTGAATCTGTGGGATTCATTGCCACAGACAGCTGTGGAGGTCAAGTCAGTGAATATTTCTTAGGTGGAAATCGATAAACTCTTGATTAGTACGGGTGTCTGGGGTTATGGGGAGAAGGCAGGAGAATGGGGTCGAGAGGGGAAGATAGGTTAGCCATGAGTGAATGGCGGAGTAGACTTTATGGGCCGAATGGCCTAATTCCACCCCTACAACTTGTGAACGTCTCAAAAGCTTTGCATCATCCAGGACAAAGTTGTACGGTGTACTAATAGTTAAGGGGTTGAATATTCAGAAAGGTAATAAGATAAATTACCATTAGTACTTCAGGGCCAGTTTGCCGGCATAATTTACTGTGAGGGAGTTTTTTGTGAATAAGCATACCATTAAACTTCCATCAACTTTGTCCTCCTGTTTGATTTAACATTTGTTAGGATGAAATAAAAACACTGGGTCTTCCAATGTTTACCACTTGAGGTCAATATTGGTAAAGGAACTTTCTAAATGTATTCGATGTGGTGTCCAAGAATTTATCAGTGTTAACACATTTTCTCATCTGGCATCATCTGCTGCCCAAATATGTACATTTATGGAGCTGATCTGTTTTATGGAATAGGATCTATTGCAGTAAATCAATTTCCTAGTGTTATTTGGCAGAAAATGTTGCCACAAATACAGATTTCAAATTACGTTCCAGGCAGGAGTCAAACATTTCCCTTTATTTGAAAAAAAAGTGTAATGAATCTTTAAAGATTACGACCCATTCTGGTTCAACCACATAGTAAAGCACACACAGAGGTAAACATACACGAATATTCAAGTATGAGCTCCTGCAAAGATACACTAGCTTCACTATTCCAAAATAAACATTTCATGTCTACTGCTTGGATAAGGAAAGTTACCTGGCACTTATTTGTTCCCTCTTCAGGATCTGATTGCTGTTCTTGGTCATTCTCATCACTCTGCAAAGGATTGAAATATTAGGACAAATGGTGTGACATCTCTTTAGTATTATTGGCAGATATTCTGTGGCAGTCCAAAGCCCTCACAGTGTTACATGTGGGTTATTAGCAGATCAGTTGATGAAATACCAGTACAGAACTATCCTGGTACAGAGATGTAGTTAATTTGCACAACTTTAAAATATGTGATATTGTGCCCTAGTGCATGGAAATGCCTCTTCCGCACACCTTGCCCATGCTGACCAATATGCCCCCATCTACACTGGTCCCATCTGCGCGTGCTTGGCCCATAACCCTCTGAACCCATCTTATCCATGTTCAAATGTCTCTTAAATGTTATGATAGCACCTGCAAAACATTTGGACAAGTACTTGGATAGTTTAGAAGTACAGCGTGGGAAAATGCCTTTGGCCCACTGAGTCCGTGCCGACCAGCAATAATCTGTACACCAGTTCTATCCGATAAACAAGGGACAATTTACGGAAGCCAATTAGCTGACAAACCTGCACGTCTTTTGGAGGAAACCGAAGCAACCAGAGCACCCGGAGGAAACCCAGGTGGTCACAGGGTGAACATACAATAAACATACAGACAGCACCTATAGTCAGGATCGCACCCGGGTCGCCGAAGTTGTAAGGCAGCAACTCTACCGCTGTGCCACTGCGGGAAAGGTTTTTTTTCCCCACGGTATCATCATCATGGTAAACTCTGATATAGTATTTGATGTGATGCTGAAAGTATGTTCATCCCCCATGAGCTAACAAAAACAATTAAAGGATGAAACTGTACTTCTCTTCCCAAAATCATCCTCTTGCTTTACCTTCCATTGTTGAGTTATACAAAGTAAATTCAATGCTTCATTTGGTTCCTTTCACTCTTTCCTCATTTATGTATCTTCAAGAATTACATTTCCCTTTCTCCCTACTATGAAGTATTGATTCCCAGTTAGTGTGTTTAAAAGGTCTTGTTGATGGTGAACATGAAATTGTCAACCTGTCACCAGAAGCCACCAAATGGAAATCTAATCCGCTACATCTCCTTCATTTGAACAAGGATTTCCTGTGCACCCTGATCTATAAATTAATCTGAAAACCTTGAGTCTCTGAAGTGCACAGTTTTTAACTATTGAATTTTAAGATGCTTGATAGACTTCAGAAAATACCCGTATAATGCACCACGTGGCACAGCTGCTGCCTCACAGCACCAGAGACCAAGGTTCGAACCTGACCTTGGTTGCTGTCTGCACGGAGTTTGCATGTTCTCTCTGAGAGCACGTAGGATTCCGCCAGGAGTTCTGGTTTCCTCCCACATCCCAAAGATGTGCAGTTTGTAGATTTTGGTCTTTGAAAATTGACCCTAGTGTGTATGGAGTGGATGAGAAAGTGGCAGAACATAGAACTGGTGTGAACAGGTGATCAATGGAGAGCATGGACTCGGTGGGCCAAATTGCCCATTTCCATGCTGTATCTCCAAACTATGGGAACAGCTTTGTATGTCTGAAGCAGTCCAGTCCCAGTAGCAATGGATCCAGATGTAAACTGCGGCTATTAATGGAACTCAAGTTTAATTTTGTCAAATTAAGTTTAGACAAATCAACGACACTTACATCCTGAGTCCAGTAAGAAACACCTGTGGATCTCCGTTTCTCCCTCGGGCGCCGCCGCTCCCTGACTGATGGTTTATTTTGCGACTTATCGTCCAATTTCTCTTCACCATCCTTCTCATCTCCCCTTCTCGTTGTACCTACTCAAAGTAAGAGAAAGAACGTTTGTTCCAGTCTAAGAACAAGGACATCTGAGGTAACCACCAGACTCTGCTACAGTGCAGATGACAGAAAAGTTAAAAGACAAGAGGTGATTTGAGCAGTGTTGTCGATGCAGATTTCTACTTCCATTAGCTTTGAAATGAAACTGATAACCTAAATAATTTAACAGTATTCTACAGGAATGGATATGCATCAAATTAACTTTGTAATTTAAATATAGTTGTCATAGGCGCTGCACGATGGTGTCTGTCTCGTCTATTTCTTCTTTTGGTGTTTTTAGTTTGTTGTTAAATGTATGTTTTAGTGTATCTTTAGTATTGTATTATGTGTGGGTGGGGATAGGGGTTGAGGGAAACTTTATCTCTTTCGTCGACGGAGATGCGACTTTTTCCGTATCGTATCTCCGTCCGCACTGCGGCCAAACATCGAGGAGCTGGCGGCCTCTTGCTGGGGATCGACTTCGGGAGCTCCAACCGCGGGAACCTGCGGACTTAACATCGGAGAGCTCGCAGTCCCCTGGTTAGGGATCGACATTGGGAGCTCCAACTGCAGGAGCTTCGACCGCCCCGATCGCAGAAACTTTGAATACCCCGATCGCGGGAGCTTCGATCACCCCGACCGCGGGAGAAAAGGAGGGAAGAAGATAATACGTTATTGCCTTCCATCACTGTGCATTGTAGTGGATGCCTATTTAAATGTTTATGTAGTTGTGTGGCTTGCTGCTTTTTTGGTATGACTGTATGGCAATTCAAATTCCTTGTATGTTCTTACGTACTTGGCTAATAAATTATTTGTATCGTGTATCTTACATCCCATGAATTATTAAATGTTATACAACAACTTTGATACAAACTGATGTTTTGGTTTTGGGCTAGTTTTAAAGAACAACATGGAAAAAGGCCCTTCGGCCCGCTGAGTCCAAACCGAACATTGTTCACACTAGTTCGATGTTACAGTTTCTCATCCACTTCCTACACACTAGGGGCAATTTACATAAGCCAATTAACATACAAACCCACACGTCTTTGGGGTGTGCAAGGAAATCCGATCACCTGGAGAACACCCACATGGTCACAGGGAGAACATGTGCCGCTGCACGGCAACAGCTCCACCAGCTGCGCTACAGTGCCATCCTTACGTGAAGGTCCCTTAAACCCCTGATGTGAATCAGACCAACCAAATTGTTACCAGTGTGTATATCATAGAACTAGTCTATGAGTGATCAATACTTGGCATAGAAAGTGGGCCGAAAGGCCTGCTTCCACACTGTATCTCTAAAACTAATAACTAAGATTTCCTTGATGTGTCGGCAAAACCCAGGTAAACCCAGTTTGGGCCAAATTAGGACAAAACTAAACATTTTCTGATTAGTCTCAGAAAGGATTCAGCGCATTCACCAGAATCTCGAGTGATGAGTCACCAGAATCTCAAGGGGGAAAAAAAGCTCCGGAGTACCCCAACGCGTCATGCAGATCTCCACAGATGCTGCCTGACCCGCTATGTTATCCCAGTACTTTGTATCTTTATATGAAGAATAAGAAGGGTGATCAACTTCCAGGTTCTGGAGCATTCAGACCAAGGACAGGGTCTGACAATTTAAGTTTTGTTTAATATCAAACAATAGACATTTAAAAATTTGATTTTAAGAGCTTAAAATCTCTAAAAATCAGAGATTTAAAAACCTTGATGCATGACAGATTTAACAGAAGACAGATGCGAGCTGCAGTTCGAACATCGAGCAATGTTGCGAGGGTTCCTGAGGGAGAGGGAATTCTGTTTCTTACAGCGGTGGAGAACACCACTACTGTCATACACTTGTACTGCATCTGACATGCTTATCTAAGATGCATCTTCATGCTTATGTATAGTGACACATACAGAACATATACAAAAATGAATTTCACTGTACCTCAGTACACGCAACAACAAAAAAGTTCCACTGATGTACCATTGTATTGCATTGTACTTTTAAGTGGAATAAGTGCATGGTCACAGATTCATACCAACTGACAACGCAGAAAAAATTTCATAATTACCTATATCCGCCTCCCCAGAAGTGCGGAAGTAACTTGAATAATCAGATGTAATGCCTGTAAGACTGCTGGGTCGACTTAGTTGGGAGGATATGTACGAACTGTTTAGGGCAGAGACGGTGGCAGTTGTGGACGGCGTGGAGGTTGGTCTGACACGTTGATAAGGCTTCAGGGTAATAAAATAAACATTTTTTAAAAAGATTGAGGAAATCATTATAAAGTATTTCAATGCCAGTTTCAAATCATGTTAGAATAAGTTTCAAACATCCTGCAGTGTTCCAGTCCCAACATCTGTATGTATGTCCATAGTCATAGAAGCAGACTCAGGCCATTCTGCCCACCAGGTCTACTCAACCTTTCAATCATGGCTGACTACCTTTCCCTCTCAACCCCATTCTCCTGCCTTCTCCCCTGTAACATTTGACACCCTGACTAATCAATTACCTGTCAATCTCCATTTTAAAAATACCCAAAGACTTGGTCTCCACAGCCATCTGTGCCAATTCCACATCAGCCATGATCCCAGTGAATGGCGATGCTGGCTCAAAGGGCCGAATGGCCTACTCCTGCACCTATTGTCTATTCACCACCATTGTATAAATATCTGCTCTGCAGCAGAGGCCTTCCAACAGTGAAGTGCCTTTCTCAAGGCTTTCTTTGAAAGGCCACTGAGACATCAGTGAAAGTACCACTGTCCAAGGAGTAGAGGCACAATATTGCCCATTAGTTTTATTCTTAATTCTGTACATGGGAGTGTGCTTCAACTGCAAATTGATCTTGATGATTATTTTGTGGTTTATCAGCATTCAAATAAAAATTCTGGGGATAAAATCAGACGAAGCGACTGAAAGTCCATTGAGACTAAATATATTGAAGATAATGAAGAAAACTATGTCCTCGAAATAAGAACCACATAATTTCAGTTAGAACTTAAACTGGCAGAATAGATCTAGGTCAGTATGAGCAATGTGAGCCAGATCTGTTTCCATGCTGTATGACTATGATAGATCTACCCCACCTTTGACAAAGGGCTGGAGGAGACTGCCATACCTCTCCACAGTAGGGTATGATACGCATCTACATAAAGCACAATCATCGAAAGCACTCAGCCTCAAAGTTAATTCAACATTCATAATTATCTAAAAAAAGGTCCACTGTCATAGTCATACAGCGTGGAAACAGGCCTCTCATCCAACTTGCCTACGCCAACCAACATGCCCCATCTGCACTAAACCTATCTGCCTGTGTTTGGCCCATATCCCTCTAAACCCATCATATCCATGTACCAGTCCTCATATTTTCAAAACATTGCAATGGTACTTGGCTCAACTACCTTCTCCAGCAGCTCATTCTCACTACACTGTGTAAAAAAAGTTACCTCTCAGCTTCCTATTAAATCCTTTCTTCTCCCCCCCCCCCCCCCCCCCCCCCCTTTAAACCTATGTCCTCTGGATCTCGATTCCCCAACTTTGGAAAAAGACTCTGTGCATTTACTCGATCTGTTCATCTTAGGATTTTATATACCTCTATAAGATCACTCCTCAGCTTCCTGCGCTCCAAAGCAGCTCAACTTCTCCCGACAGTTCAAGTCCTCAAGTCCTGGCAACATTATCACAGATCTTTTCAGCAACCCTTTCCAGCTTGAAAGCATCTTTCCTTTAACATGGTGACCAAAACAGAGCACAATGCTCTAAATGTGGCCTCACCAATGTCTTGTACAATTGTAACATAGAAATTTAGAAAAATAGGTGCAGGAGTAGGCCATTCGGTCCTTCGAGCCAGCACCGCCATTCATAGAAACATAGAAAATAGGTGCAGGAGGCCGCCATTCGGCCCTTCGAGCCAGCACTGCCATTCATTGTGATCATGGCTGATCATCCCCAATCAATAACCCATGCCTGCCTTCGCCCCATATCCCTTGATTCCACCAGCCCCTAGAGCTCTATCAATATGATCATGGAGGCTCATCTAAAATCAGTACCCCGTTCATGTTTTTTCCCATATCCCTTGAATCCTTTAGCCCTAGTAGCTAAATCTAACTCTCACTTGAAAACTGTAACATGACCTCCCAACTTCTATGTTTAAGAAAGAACTGCAGATGCTGGAAAAATCGAAGGTAGACAAAAATGCTGGAGGAACTCAGTGGGTGAAGCTGCATCTATGACATAGATGTTGCCTCGCCCGCTGAGTTTCTCCAGCATTTTTGTCTCCCAACTTCTATACTGCTTTAAAATATTATGCTAAGGAGGTGTGTTGGTAGATTAAATCAGGTAATTTCTTGTTAACAAGACTAAATACCTCTACAGTGCTGCGATTAAACCTTTGTCTCTCATCCTCGCGAGTTTCTGATTGATTCTTGTCTTCTTGCTTTTCTCTGTCTTGCTTTTCTTTCTCCTCCTTTTCTTTCTCTTCTTGCTCTCGAGTGCGACGGTCCACACGACTCCTCCCAATTGTTTTCTCGGCTTCTTGTAGGTCTGTCAGTGTAACGCCCTGCAAGACAGTTTTGTTGCATGTTTAGTCACTGTGCGTGCCAGAACTTCAAGCCGAGTTCCTGTCCCATGAACAAGTCCTTTCATATCTTTGGTCAGTCTTCTGGTGGAACAGTGACTCTTGTTCTGATTGGGCAGAGGGCTGGATAGGACTCTCAAATTGTGTCATAGAGTCATAGAGTGATACAGCATGGAAACAGGCCCTTCGGCCCAACTTGCCCACACCAGCCAAAGTCCCAGCTACACCAGTTCCACCTGCCAGCATTTGGTCCATATCCCTCCAAACTTGTCCTCCAAGTACCTGGTCTGTTTCTTTAACGTTGGGTTAGTCCCAGCCTCAATTATCTCCTCTGGCAGCATGTTCCATACACCCACCACCCTTTGTGTGTAAAGGGTACCCCTCAGATTCCTATTAAATCATTCCCCCCCTCACTTTAAACCTATGTCCTCTGGTCCTTGATTCCCCTACTCTTGGCAAGAGACTATCTATTCCTCTCATGATTTTATACACCTCTATAAGATCACCCCTCATCCTCCTACACTCCAAAGAATAGAGTCCCAGTCTACTCAACCTCTCTATAGCTCAGACCCTCTAGTCCTGGCAACATCCTCGTAAATCTTCTCTGTATCCTTTCCAGCTTGACATCTTTCCTATAACATGGTGCCCAGAACTGAATACTATACACCAAATGCAGTCTCACCAACATCTTATACAACTGCAACATAACCTCCCAACTTCTATACTCAATAATCTGACTGACGAACACCAATGTGCCAAAAGCCTTTTTGACCACCTTATCTAATTGCGATTCGACCTTCAAGGAACCATGCACCTGCACTCCTAGATCCCTCTGTTCTACAACACTCAACAGAGCCCTACCATTCACTAGGTAGGTCCTGCCCATGTAAGATTTCCCAAACTGCAAAACCTCACATTTCTCTGTATTCCATCTACCATCCCTCAGCCCACCTGGCCAATCGATCAAGATCCTGCGACAACTTTTCACAACTATCTTCACTACCTGCAAAACCACCCACTTTTGTATCATCAGCAAACTTGCTAATCTTGCCATGTATGTTCTCATCCAAATCATTAATGTAGATGACAAACAGTAACGGGCCCAGCACCAAACCCTGAGGCACACCACTAGTCACAGGCCTCCAGTCCAAGAAGCAACCTTCCATGAAGCCAATTTTCTATCCATGCGATGTGCAAGGATAAAATTTCCCCCCCTCGGAAAGGGTTGGGGTGAGATTTAATGCATATTTAATCATGACGGTTTTTGTAAGAATACGGAGAAATATGAAGAAACGAGAAACTGCAGATGTTGGTTTACACAAAAGTACACAGTGCTGGAGTAACTCAGCGGGTAAGGCAGGTATGGAGAATGTGGATAGGTTCCATTCCTGGTCAGGACCCTTCTTCAGACATTTTCGTAAAAATGGATGCTTTGTTAAAGAAATGGACAAAAACAAGTGTCCTTGACATCTGATGCTCAACAGCAAAGTGTTATTACTGTACAAGACAGAAGAAGGGCTCCGACCTGAAAAGACACCTATTTTTTCTCCAGAGATGCTGCCTGACCCACTGATATACATAGATACAATCAGTTCAAACTCCAAGTACAATAGATACAGTAAAGGGAAAAATACAGAGTGCAGAATATAGTTCTCAGCTGTGTAGCGCAACAGACCATAAAACATAAGAGCACAGTTAGGCCATTCAGCCCATCATGTACACTCCGTCATTCAATCATGGCTGATCAGTTCCTTAGACAAATTCTAATCTATTTCATCACAGATTCTGCCTTAAACAAATATTCTCAGCATTTACTTTTTAGGTAGGAAACATGGATGAATTGAAATTATGGTGAACTCAAACTTGCCTGTGTCGATCTTCTGGACTGTCTTGCTTGTCTCGATCTGGCTTTCCTCTGTGATTCAGACTCTTCATCCCGGACAGGAGTTAAGTATGACCTAAAGCACCAAATGGTAATGGAGTCAGGGGAACGACAAGTATTGTGCGATTCAAGTAGATTGAAGAGAAAGTAAAATCTACTGAACTATTATCCATTATATCAAAATGGGCTCTCATTAAAGATGATGACATTGAAAATACCGACATCTAATATGCTCATAAATCAATTTGTTCCGTCTTTCAAAATAATTTCTTCTGTTATCGCTTTGTAAAAAAACAGATGAATACAATTCTGTCACAGATATGACTTTGCGTAATATGTACCAATTGCACAAATGTGGAGTTTAAGCATTAATATCACACTTTACAAAAGGAAATTAATTTCATTTGATCTGAATTGATTCAGACAACAGGCATTCTAGCTATGCATGCCAACAGAATAATAAACATTTCAGTGCTAGGCATATTTACATTTCAATCATTTAAGCTTGTCATAACTCCACACTATTCATTGTGGAAGATGGCTTCACTGGTGGTCTTTTGTATTAGATAAACTGCCAGCATGCTTAGAAATATTCACTGGGTACCAAACACTAGACAGCACATGTGCAGGATTACAACAAGAATTAATCAAATTCGTACATATAACTTTTATAGGAAATATGTTCAGTGTTTTGCATGCAGTATAATAAATAAAAGGGACAAAAAGATTTGCCGTGTATGCCAGAAAACTATAGACAAAAATATAATGACGCCTAATTTGGAATCAAATTTTGGTCTTTCACAACTTATTTATCTGCACATAAATGCTAAAGTAAGTACACAATATTGAATTACTACTCTGATATAACTAAAACTTAACAAAGGTAAATATCCTCCCATACTGAATGCAATGGTTAATTTTTAAATGTGCAATAGTCCATTTAACAAATATCGACTTGTCTGCTTTGGCTCCAAAGGCTTTGGTGGCCTGACCGAAACATGATTCTCTTGCAACGTAATAAAATTATCCAATCATGAATACATCTGCTCGTCGGAACATGGTACAGATTCACCACTGATTTTCCAGCATCCTTGGTCCAAGAGCCCTGCTGGATTGTGCATTTTGCCGGATCAGAGGTTACGGCCTTGGGGGACCGAGATACTGGCCCGCAAAGCCAGCTGCAGAAGTCGGCTATGGAAATGGATCTGCCAGCACCAGCTGGGTCGAATTTCCAGAGCCTCCATGAGAGGGGCAAAGTTTAAAGGAGATATGCGGGACAAGTTTTTTATTCCCCCACACAGAGGGTGGTAGAGTGCCTGGGTCACGCTGCCTGGGATGGTGATTATAGCAGATATATTAGCGACAGTTAAAAGACATTTGGATAGGCATATGGATATACAAGGATTGGAGGGACGTGGATCATGTGCAGGTTGATAAGTGATGGTCTCAGCATCATGTTCAGCACAAATATTGTGGGGCCAAGGGCCTGTTCTTGCACTGCATTCGTCTATGTTCTACATCAACTGACACTCTTAAACGGTAGTGCATAAAAGGAACACAGAACAAAGTTTTAGTTTGTAGTTGCTTTCAGAAGTGAGTGACTAAAAAAAGATGAAGAAAATACCCATGATAGTAACAATTAGAATCACAAGGATGCAGTAAAACAGTGAATTAGATTTGACAAGAACCGGGTTAACTCTGTTGGAGACCTTATTTGAACCACAGCACAAAATTATTGAGTGCCAAATTGGCAAGGTTGGTTGTGAGACCATTATTATTTTTAATAAGGCATTCATCGTTCATCAACTTTCTTCAATAATCACTGAGTACATAACGAATACCCCCACCCTGAACATCATGTTGAACCAGGGAAACAAAAGTAAAATATCAGCACACCAATACACCTAAATTCTCTGAGAATAATGCTTTGTTATAGTGCAGTCCCTTCATTTTCCTACTACAACATTTTCATTGACTGTCATGCTGGGTGCACAGAAACTAATCAACAACCTGGAAGTTGGTTGATATGAAAGCAAACAAAAACATGCAATTTGTGGAAACATGTGCCCAATTCAATAATTTTGTATGAACATAGATGAAAAAGATAGTGCTCATTTCATTTGTATGGGGGCCCAAACTTTTAATTACTTACAATGCCCTCCATAATGTTTTCAAGAAGGAACTGCAGATGCTGGGAAATCGAAGGTACACAAAAAAGCTGGAGAAACTCAGCGGGTGCAGCAGCATCTATGGAGCAAAGGAAATAGGCACCATTTCGGGCCGAAACCCTTCTTCAGACTTATAGGGGAAGAAGGGTTTCGGCCCGAAACGTTGCCTATTTCCTTCGCTCCATAGATGCTGCTGCACCCGCTGAGTTTCTCCAGCTTTTTTGTGTGCCCTCCATAATGCTTGGGACAAAGACCAGTCATTTATTTATTTGCCTCTGTACTCCACAATTTGAGATTTGTAATAGAAAATCGCTTGGTTAAAGTGCACATTGTCAGATTTTAATAAAGGCCATTTTTATACATTTTGGTTTCACCATGTAGAAATTACAGCAGAGTTTATACATAGTCCCCCCAATTCAGGGCAGCATAATGTTTGGGACACAGCAATGTCATGTAAATGCAAGTAGTCATGTCTAGTATTTTGTTGCATATCCTTTGCATGCAATGACTGTTTGAAGTCTGCGACTCATGGACATCACCAGTTGCTGGGTGTCTTCTATGGTGATGCTTTGCCAGGCCTGTATTGCAGCCATCTTTCGCTTATACTTGTTTTGGGGGCCAGTCCCCTTCAGTTTTCTCTTCAGCATATAAAAGGCATGCTCAATTGGGTTCAGATCGGGTGATTGACTCAAGAATTTACCATTTTTTAGCTTTGAAAAACTCCTTTGTTGCTTTAGCAGTATGTTTGGGATCATTGTCTTGCTGTAGAATGAACTGCCGGCCAATGAGTTTTGAAGCATTTGTTTGAACGAGCAGATAGGATGTGTCTATACACTTCAGAATTCATTACGCCACTACCATCAGCAGTTGTATCAATGAAGATAAGTGAGCCAGTACCTTCAGCAGCCATACATGCCCAGGCCATAACACCCCCACCACCATGTTTCACAGAGGAGGTGGTATGCTTTGGATCTTGGGAAGTTCCTTCTCTCCTCACTACTTTGCTCTTGCCATCACTCTGATATAAGTTAACCTTCGTCTCATCTGTCCATAAGGCCTTTTTCCAGAACTGTGGTTGCTCTTTTAAGTACTTATTGGCAAACTGTAACCTATCCACCCTATTTTTGTGGCTAACCAGTGGTTTGCATCTTGCTTCTGTATTTCTGTTCATGAAGTCTTTTGCGGACAGTGGTCAATGTCAAATCCACACCTGACTCCTGAAGAGTGTTTCTGATCTGTCGAGCAGGTGTTTGGGGATTTTGCTTTATTATAGAGATTTGTTCTGTCATCAGCTGTGGAGGTCTTCCTTTAGCCTGCCAGTTCCTTTGCGATTAGTAAGTTCGCCAGTGCTCTCTTTCTTCTTAATGTTGTACCAAACAGTTGATTTTGGTAAGCCTAAGGTTTGGCTGATGTTTCTAACAGTTTTATTCTTGTTTCTCAATCTCATGATGGCTTCTTTGACTTTCAGTGGCACAACTTTGGTCTTCATGTTGATAAACAGCAATAAACGTTTCCAAAGGTGATAGAAAGATTGGAGGAAAGACAAGATGCTGCAAGCTCTCTTATACCTGCATTAAGGAGGCATTTAAACACACCTGAGTAATTACAAACCTGTGATGCCATGTGTCCCGAACATTATGGTGCCCTGGAATGGGAGGGGGCAATGTATAAACACAGCTGTAATTAATAAAGTCTGACAATGCGCACTTTAACCACATGTGATTTTTTTTTCCTATTACAAATCTCAAATTGTCGAGTACAGAGGCAAATAAATAAATGATGGGACTTTGTCCCAAGCATTATAGAGGGCACTGTAAATAGTGCAAATTTTAAACACTTAAAGTTAGCCATGATAAAAGGATGGTTAGTGAGCAGTTAGACCTGTCCATGCCGACAGCTTTCCTTCATAATTTGCTCGATTAATTCAATATCTGTTAATTTCTCACTACATTCTAACAAAAAACAAATCCAATTAAAGTTACAAGCCAAGTGTTCAGTCACAATAGCATGCAGATTTCAGCTCACCTAATCTTGATAGGAACCAATAGGCTGAAGAGAGAAATGTATAATCTTGTTGAAAATACACAATATAGGTTAATGTTCAAATGCAGTCTAGATTTGTAAAAGAGAGGCAGGGAATACAGAAAAGTCATCAAAATTATGTATAGCAGGAAGAGAAAAATAACAAGCAGTGGACAGGATGAAAAAAGGTGAAATTCGGAAAAGTGCAAGTAAAAAGTTAATAAAAGCAGGGAGGTTCTTCTATTTCCAAAGCGCTAGGAAACAAGTTTAAAGTAGCCTGCAATAGCTGGTGTAACATTTGACCAATCGACCTATTTCTTCTTTATTCATCCAACGCTCAAACACAATAAGCATAATTTAGAATAATTTTCCATGGAAGTCGTACAGAGGTACAACCTCAGAATACAAGGATATACCTTTAGGAAGGAATTTCTTTAGTCATTGGGTGGTGAATCTGTGGAATTCATGGTACAGATGGCTGTGGAGGCCAAGTTATTGGGTTTTAAAGCAGAAATTGACAGGTTCTTGATTAATAAGTTTCAAATAGTGTCAAATGTTATGAGGAGAGGCAGGAGAATGGGGTTGCAAGGGAAAGATAGAAGAGCCATGATTGAATGGCGAACTAGACTCGATAGGTCGAATGACCCCATTCTGATTCTAGGATTAATGAAATTATGAAATCTATGAATATCTATTTTCACAAGTATGGCTACTTGATTACAAATTAGTTGCTGTCATCTTTGATGATGAGGCATCTGATTATCTGGCCTTTTGTCTCATTATGTAGCCAGGTGCTTGCATTTATGATTCCTTCTGGTGTACTCTTGTTACTGGTATATATACAGCTATGTGCTGTCTGTATATATCTTTCTGTATTATTCTGTTTCACATACACCCCACCTCACTCACAGGTATACCATCAGAAACTCAAGCAGCATTTTTATGGAAACACAAG
This sequence comes from Leucoraja erinaceus, assembly GCF_028641065.1. NCBI lineage: Eukaryota > Metazoa > Chordata > Chondrichthyes > Rajiformes > Rajidae > Leucoraja > Leucoraja erinaceus. The sequence continues at coordinate 19,796,336 of NC_073395.1, read as the reverse complement.
AAGCTGCAGATCCCGGAATCTTGAGCAAAAAAACATAGAACTGAAGAACGCTCCCGAAATATCATCTGTTCCTTCCCTCCACAGATGCTGCCTGACCCGCTGAGATCCTCCAAGACTTTCTTATTTTAACAACATTCCACTTGGACAAATGGCAAAACCATGAAACGGGAAAACAGCCCCTACACAAACCTCTCGGCATTATTACCCTAAAATGTGCGTCCATCTGTTTCCAATAATCGTTTATTGTTTACTATGGGCAAAACGCTAAACGCAGTAAAATAATCACCCATAGACTGGAACAAGTCCCAGTGCCTTGTAAAACACTGGACCACAAGTTTTCGCAGTTATGAAACGTGCATTTTATCAAGGCTCTCTTTTTCTTTCATGGGTTGTGTGTTTCACAGGCTAGTGCAGCTTTCACAGTTTATCTGATCTCGTGTTTAACATGTGCGAAAGATGTTGGGTTGGGAGCTCCTCGATACTGTCACAGAAACCACTGTACTTCTGCAAATAAGAATGTCATTGTTCCGTTTCTGTACGTGTGACAATAAAAGACTCTTGACTGACTCTCGAGATAACGAGATCCCGCGATTTTTTTGCAACCTCCCACCCTCTGCTTTCTGGGAAATGTAATGGTTTTGGGAGATATAATTAAGTGCCTTTTTACTGACATAAAAAAATAAAATAACACAACCATACAGCACTTTTCAGGGCAGATCCAGATAAACTAGATTCCAGAGCTCTGCAATCCTCCCACTCTCTCACAACCCACCCACTTCTCAACCACCAAGGGAATACGTCCAGTTTGTTTTTGAATGTGTTAACTGCATCTTTCTCCATTACAACCCCGTCACTGCACTCCAGATTCAAAACACTAGCTGCTTCAAAAATCCAATCTAGTCCTCTCATGATTTTGTGCACCTTTATAAGGTCACCCCTGCACTGCACTCCAAGGAATAATTCCACGTCTGCTCAACCTCTCCCTAGTGCTCAGTTATCTATCGTGCACCATTTATGTGCAATGATTGCTCCAGCTTAATAGTAATTTGTTGGGAATAAAGCAAAGGTAAATGGAAGGAAGGCTGGGTAAAGACTTGGGAAAAAATCCTAACCATTGATTGTTCGTGACCGAAAATATGAAATTAATTTTGCCTGAAGTGCAATTTGTGTCTATTCAATAGAATCATGCATTATGGAGAGGCTCTTCAGCCCAACTTGCCCACGCCGGCCAACATGTCCTATCTGCACTAGTCCCACCTGCAGGCGTTTGGCCCATATCCCTCTAAACCTATCATATCCATGTACCTGTCTAATTGTTTCTTAAACGTTCCAATAGTCCCTGCCTCAACAGCCTCCTTGTTCCATACACCCACGACCCTTTGTTACCTCTCACATTCCTATTAATCAAGTTGATTGTTCAGAAAATTTGGAAAGCAACTGAAAATATGAAATTAATTTTGCTTGAAGTGTAATCTGTATCTATTCAAATTTTAATTGAAAATTTTGTAGCCAGCTCCCCACAGGCGCATCAATGTAACCTGGAAGACTACACACCTGCGTCTCTCTCTGATCTCCGCTGTTGAGGAGACGGTGCCAGTTGTAGCAACCGCTGAAGGAACATTTTCTTTGTCTTTCTCAGTATTGTCCCCCGTCGAGAAACGATTTGAGGTACTACAGCACATCAAGCAGCAAGACAAACGAGAAAATAAGCAAAGCTCAACTAACATAAAATCAAATCAACAAAAACAGTGGAAAAATACACTTTGTATGACTTAAGAACTGGTTTCAACCTCCACAAGGAAATTTAATGGATTTGCATGAATTGTTATTCGAAGTCAAATAACTGGGTTTTTGGTACCATCTGAGGAGTAATTTGTTTCCCTTTATAATCCTAAAACTTATTTCATTAATACTGGAGTAAATTAAGTTAATTGCACACTAGTTATTGACTACTTTCTGCAGGGGAAATACTGCAAATGGGGTTGGAGAACACGGAAATAGCAAACCAATGCTGGTGACTTACTGGATTCAACAGAGCTGGAACTGACTGCTGTTCCCATTAATGGTACAGACTTTGAATTTGATTTATTTAGTACACCGCTGAACCTCCTACATGTAGTGTCAGCATTAAATTGCAACATATTCATCACAGTATTTGCAAAAGTGTACTTGGAATACAGTAAGCTTGTTGACAGTGGGCTGATAAGCAATGTAATCGTCAATCTTTATGAAATGTTATGTGAATGAACTCTGGTTACAGCCTCTGAGCAGGCAAATTCTTCTTCTTAAGAGCATGCTTGCACTGTTCCTATCCCATTGATTTATTCTACTCTTTGGAGAGTTGCGATGATGTTAATGAAGGACATATCTTAAGTAACATCACGCCCCATTTAATCAATAGTGTTTTCTTGCTATGACGGCACACTTGCACGAACCACCCCAGTAATCTTAATATCTGAATATCCTGCCCAGCAATATGAAGCATTTGGTCACCTATTACAGAAAGGATATGGAGGCTTGGGAGAGAATGCAGAAGAGGTTTATCAGAATGTTGCCTGGATTAGAAGGTACTAGCAATAAGGAGAGGTTGGACAAACTTGGATTGTTTTGTCTAGAGTGTCAGAGACAGTTAGAACCTTTATCCCAGGTGGATATGTGGGATTCCAGTATTAAAAGGGCATAGCTTGTAGATGAAGGTGGGAAAGTTTAAACTTGTGGTGCAAGTTATTTTTCACAGGGGGTGTATGAGTCGTGTTTAAGATAGACACAAGAATATGCAGGGAATAATGGGTATCATGTGCAGGCAGATGAGAGAAGTTTAACTTGGCATCATGTTCGCACAGACATTGTGGCTGAAGGGTCTGTTGCTGTGCTGTACCGTTCTATGCTCTATAACATCACATTATCCCATGTTTGATCATTGGGGGTCTTTTCAGACTCTTGCAAGGTTGAGCTGAGAGGCCACATACAAAACGAGAGGAACAGCACCTCTGCTCCGTTACAAAGCCAACATCTAACAGTATGAACATTTAATTCTCCAATTGTAGCTAAATAGTCTGCCACCTTCCCCCCTACCAATATTTTCCCCCCTCTTTCCCTGTACCTCACCAGGATGCACACCCATTTCTCCATTCCCCCTGCCTCCTCTCCCACCTATTTCCCTTCCTCTGGCTTCACATTTCATACCTCTTCTATCTAGACTTGACATACAGCGCAGAAACTAGCCCTTAGGCCCACTGAGTCCGCGCTGACCAGTGATCACCCCGTACACTAGCATTATTCGACACACTAGGGCTAATTTACAATTTTGCCAAAACCAATTAACCCACAAACCTATAGGTCTTTGGATTGTGGGCGGAAACATGAAAACCCAGAGAAAACCTATGCGATCACAGGGAGAATGTACAAACTCCATACAGATAGCACCCATTGTCCGGATCAAACCCAGGCGTCTGGCGCTGTGAAGCAGCAATTCTACCACCGCACCCCTATGCCGCCCGCATCTCACACCTATTGGTGCTTCATTTTTGGCCCTTGTCCAACCATCTGTCAATCAAATCACCCCCTCACCCGTCTCCATCTCTCACTTGCTAGGTTTCATCCCGCCCTCATCTCTCTTCACCCCCTCCCCCATTCCTCACTACTATCTGCTGGTAGGAGGAGCCCAACCCAAAACATCGCCTATCCATGTTCGCCAGAGATGCCGCCTGACCCGCTAAGTTACTCCAGCACTGTGTCGTTTTTGGTAAACCAGCATCTGCAGTTCCTTGTAGCTACATGCAACAATTGCTTGTTAAATCACCTAAAGCATGTTGTCCAGAGATGCTGCCAGACCCGCTGAGTTACTCCAGCACTTTGTGTCCTTTTGGCCTAGCAAGTAACTTGTTGATGGATAAACAAACCAGGTACATCAAGGATAAGATAAAACCATGGATGGATGGACTTAATTTTCATAAGATATGGAAATCTAGTATTATAACTGCCAGAGCCAAAAATGATAACTGGTTTTCAAGGGAATATAAGAGTTAATATAAATAAAAGAAGCCAAATCTATTTCTGCACAGCTATTGTAATGATGGAATTAGGATGTGGGAAGGAAAAAATAATTTTGAGATGACTCTCCAGATATGAAGCTAGAGTTGGTAAATTCAAATGATTCTTGCAAACAATTCTTGCAAATGCAAACCAAATATACTTAAACCATACAAAGAAACACATAACAAAGATATAGCTGGTTAAAAGCTTTTTAAATGCAAAGATCCACCATTCATTCAGATTACCTGGCTGATGAAGTGGATGCTGCTATCCTGGATATAGACTGCAGGCTGTTTGATGAGGTAACTGTTGTTGTGGTGTTGGTTGAAATGGCACTTTGAACAGTACTGATTTGATCGTCTTTTCTTCGACCAAAAGAACCACTAATGAAAAACCAAAATGCATAGAAACTCTCATGAGAAATCCTGCATTAAAATCCCAGTGTTAAACAATGATTTTCTTTAAAAGGTACCCCACAGATAAATCTCTTGGGAGATCTTACAAATGAGCAGTGAAAATTTCCCCAATTCTGTCACAAACTTGTATTCAAGAAGGAACTGCAGATGCTGGAAGATCGAAGGTACACAAAAATGCTGGAGAAACTCAGTGGGTGCAGCAGCATCTATGAAGCGAAGGAAATAGGCGACGTTTCGGGCCAAAACCCTTCTTCAGACTGAAGAAGGGCTTCGGCCCGAAACGTCGCCTATTTCCTTCGCTCCATAGATGCTGCTGCACCCGCTGAGTTTCTCCAGCATTTTTGTGTACCTTCTGTCACAAACTTTATTATTTCAATTCAAGTAATCCTTGCTGGAAACCGAGCAAGTTCATTTGTGAAATGTTGGAAAAAACCTGAAGTGAGATATTTTTCTGCGTGTTTAAATGGATAAGATGTTACTTATTTCGGGAGTGAAGCACAAGAACTCAAACATTTTTGCAAATAAACACATGATATATACACGCATTCAATTACACCATAACTAACCAAATTACATTCTTGGGATGTACTGATTGCACATCAGTATGCACAGACATTCAAGTCTCAGTTTAAGTAACAAAATGTCTTCAGTTATACACAGCTGCATTTATCTTTATACTTAGCCGTTTCCCAAAAATCACAGCCTTCTGGTTTAACCTTTGGTTTCATGTTGCAGAATTTAAATCTTGCAAATTAAAGGATGCAAAGAAGCTGTGCTACCAAGGTTTTGGGCAAAATCTTGCACAACATTGCTTCAGTTTATTTCTGAGAATATTTTTATTATTCTTTGGGTAGTTCCAAATGGGAATTTAAAAAAAAAAATGTTTTAAACAGATTATTTTGGAACACAGCTTTGTAAAGAGCAGTTTGCAACAAAATCCACATGATGAACAAGGTAATGCTTTGAATTTATTATCCTCGAGGATTAGCAATGGCTGTCACTGCATCTCATTTTCAGATTATAAACGCTACACTAAAACTCAACGTTGCATAAAACAAAATAAATAGTGACCAGAATTAACTGTAATTAATGTATATGGAGTACATATGTGCAAAATGCACCCAAAAAAATCTTGCTTTCTTCTCAAATGTTGCTTTTGTTTATTAAATTACTCTATAGTCATCACAATTCTTCACGTTTTTCTCCAGTCTTAACATCTCGATTTAGCAACATTTGTCCCTAGGGTTTTCAATATAAAGACTAAAAATTAATGAGTTTAAGTGTATACATTTTTCCCCTAGGCGCACTAATTTTTCCCAAAGAAATACGTTTCAGATTGGATGGAGCTAAAGATTGTAAAACGTACACGATTTGACTTTCATCTTTGCAGCTGAAATGCACGAGTTTCAGAAAGCAGTTTTATAACAAAGATGTTTTCATTTGCAAAGATGGAACGAGCAATTCCAATTATGATAATTAGCTGAAGGTTTACTTAGTAGGTATTCATTGAATGTTTGCGAGTTATCAATAATCAGTTGAGCTTGAAAGATGAACAAAGAATCATCATCATCATCATTGAAAACATCAACGGGCAGGGTGCCTTACAATGCTGTGTACGACAGTGATCGCAACTTCTACTGAAGTGTGGATGGCCGTTAGCTCGTGAGGAGCTCATCCGCCCTTTGACAGGTGTTGTTTTTGGTCCTGCTAGGGGTCCACAGCTCCCTCCTCACCTTGCAAACCAGGTGGGGAGACGTAGTCGCCGACTATCCAACCATGGAGCAGGTAGCACAGGATTACATGGTACCCGTGGCGGGGGGGGGGGGGGGGAAAGAAGGTCAATAATTTCAAGATTAATAAAGTGATAGCATCATAGCAGGTCTATTTAAGTGACCCTCAGCATTTATAATTTGGACTCACTGTTACACTCCTGTTTCTATTTCCAACAAATATAATACGATATGGAGTAAATATCCAAAACCCTTGACTGGGTGAGACAAAGGCTTGCCAAAAAGCTTAATCTGTTACTAAAATGGCACTGGAACAGATTTTCCACGACATATTCCAAGACCAGAGTTACTTCAGGTGAGGAAGGTTGGAAGTCACTTTATATAGCCTGCCCAATGTTTCAATTTTGAATGTAAATGAATAGAGATTTCGGCACCAATTCAAAAACAAAAGCCAATTCCCAGAATGATTCCTCCCAATGCAACATAGCAACAACACGTTATTCAGGAGGCACAAGAGACTGGAAACCCGAGGTAAAAACAAAATGCCGTAGGAACTCAGTGGGTCAGAAGGGCCCTGATCTAAAACATTGTCTGTCCATTTCCTCCACAGATGCTGCCTGGCCAGCTCAGTTCCTCCAATTTATAGATATTTTCCTCAACATGTTATTCCACCTGGTTCATGTACATCCAGGCTAAAATGACCAATAATTAGCTACGAATGCTGTGCATATCGAACACTTTAAAAAAACCCAACTCAAAATGTTACAGCATTAAACGGGACCATTCCATTTAGAGTTGTGCCTCTAAAAAGCTTCCAAATATTTCTAATTTTTCCCTATGACTACAATATCCTTTCATGCAATACAAAATCCTTTTGAAGATAACTAATTGGCAGGAATGCAATATTCTAAGTGGGAAGCTGTAACTTGCTCCGACAGATTTAAACTGGGACCTCACGTTGGGACTCATAACCATGCACAATCTGACCCCTGCAATATTCTTTTACGAATTTGCAAAGAAAATACATAGCAATCCAAACAAAGTGTTGGCATGTTAACAAATCTGATTCTTCACAGATATTTGCACAACGGGGTCATGACAGTAGCAACAAATTATCCTATTCCCATGATCCACAATTATGTAGGATCTTTTAAAAATATACAAAAATGGATTAAAATACTGGAAATGGAAAATTAAATCAAAGAAAAGCAAAATATTCTCAGAAACAAAGTTATTCTATAATTGTCAGCAAAATTGAAAGGGGAAATTGATACCCAAATTTTTTTTGGTTTACATACGATGGCAAATATGCTATATTCAGCATTTTCTGACTGTAGCAAAACTTCTGCAGGTCTCAATTTGTTTGATGTCATGTTTTACTGCTAAAGTTACCAGGAGCCATGTTTCTTATATTTGAAGTCTCTACTTGCATCAAAATACATGGGAGTTATTAGTGAAAATCTATGTACACGTGCACACAGGCATTCGCACTTAAATGAGCATAAAGCATGCTAAAGAAAAGCATTTTTTCCCAATGTGATTGCCTTTTCAAGTACAATGTTATACCTTCTGAAGATGCTGTAGGATGAGTATTGACTTGCAGTTGGTTGCCTAGACTTAGAATTAGTAGAATCCAAGCTGGTGTTTGAGGAGGAGCTGGTTGGGAGATGTCTGGTACTGCTACTTCTGCCTATTGCTAGCAGATACGAATTACTGCATGCATACCAAGCAAGAAAGCACATCACAACAATTAGATAATATGTAATAAATGCTACAGATACATGCTATCATGCAAAAAAGCAAATTAAAATGTCTTGAATATGCAAGCACTAGTGTTAAAACAAATGACATAACATCAAGTTCTTGGAAACATTCAGTGTGACTGGACAGTAACATACAAACCAGTGTTTAAGAAGGAACTGCAGATGCTGGAAAATCGAAGGTACACAAAAATGCTGGAGAAACTTTCTCCAACATACAAACCAGTACGAGTTCGGATCACATCTATGGTTTGACTACTGCATGCAAGTCCTGAGTAACAAAACATGACATCCTTAAAGGGCAATCATCTCCAAAGTCCAAAGTTTGCAAGTTAATAAATGTATAAATGTGAATTTTTTTCACACATTTTACGTTTTGCTGCAAATTCGAGGCTTTTGTTTTTCCAGTGAACCACCTTGCATAAGTTGTCCTGTTTAATACCAAGGGAACAAAGTGAACTACGTTCCTCCTACAAGGAATGCAATTTTTGATTATGCGTCACTTTTCAGATTGTGATTCCAACTTCAAGTCCCAAATGCAAGGGTGGGCAAAAATAAAATCAGCCATTTTTTTCCTCGTACACAAGTGCATGGAAATGTCAAGTAAACACAAGCAATTCTGACAGAAGAAAATATTAATTTGGATAAAGGGGAAGGTACACAGACCAGTATTCAGGTTAAACAATATACACATATGGCATCAGTATTAAACACCTGCTGGATTTACCACTAATTATTTTTTTATTGATGACTTAAAGGACTCATTCAAAACATAAAAACTAAACCTTTTTCAACTTGGAGATGCTGAAATTACTGTGCCCTCCATAATGTTTGGGACAAAGACCCATCATTTATTTATTTGCCTCTGTACTCTACAATTTGGGATATGTACCAGAAAAAAAATTACATGTGGTTAAAGTGCACATTGTCAGATTTTAATGAAGGCCATTTTTATACATTTTGGTTTCACCATGTAGAAATTACAGCTGTGTTCATACATAGTCTGCCCCCCCATTTGAGACACTATGAACACTTTCTTTTTTTTCCCCTGTACTCTTCACTTTGTAATGCCCCAAAATCTTGGTCATCTCAATTCCAGTTTGAAAAGCACCCTTCTTTCCAACCGTACCCTGAATTACCCTGGCTATGCTTTCATTCCACTCTTAACCTTGGGAAGGAAGAACAGGTTTATCCCATCAACCATCAGGCTCTTGAACACAACACAAGCCTCAACTACGAACTTCTCTAGACCAGTGAAGCTTTATGGAATTATTCTATATATAATCTATGCATATTGCATTTACAGGCCTGTTGTGCTGCTGCAAATAAGAATTTCATTGTACCTTTGTCTGTACATATAACAAAATACTCCTGAGTCTTGAGATTAAGCTTTTCTTCTGCAGTTTAATCTCTTACACATTCCCATCAACTCCTGATTCCTACAACCCACCGACACTGGAGTAAATCTCCAGAAGGCAATCAATATACTATCCCATCTTTTGAGAGAAGGAAACTCCAATGCTTTGGACTTGGTCATCTGAAAATTGGTTCAAGTCATAGAAGAGGGAGGAAAAGGGAGCATTCCGTGAAAATGCAAGTGGTAATGGGAATAAACTCCACAGCCAGCAGCTGAGGTCAGTATCAGACACAGGTCCCTGGAGTTATTCAGGAGCTGGTCAAACTCCTGTGCCACTGTACTACTGGGCAATGAAATGGATGCCAGTGCTGTAACAATGTGAATGGATAGCTAGCATGCATACAGAGCGCAATGCTCAAAGGTTGTCTTCAATTTAGAATACTGCTGGCGATCCAATCATATAAATCAGTAAAATTATGTAGTGTTGAATGTACCGTTGACACTTGACATACTAAATTGCCTTTTCTTCCTCATTACTCGTACAAAGATGAATGTTTCTTCTGAATTAACATTAAAGGGAGAAAAGAGGATATAAAGTTAGTTCCCTTTGCTGCAGGCCAGACCTATTCAAACAATGGGAATAAAATAATAGACATAATTTATAGCACCGAGGTTAGATTTTACTTAATAGTTCTGATACACTGTAATGCATCACCTCCTTAATTAGTTATTGAAACAATGAACTGAAGGGAAACTATTTGTTTCCAAAAATCAAACTTGTTTCCATAACCAAATCACTACACCAATGCCTTGAGAGCTTCCAATTACCTTCTTTGATAACTGGGCACTACGTTGGTGACAGCAGCGTTTTGTGACGTAGGCCCTTCAGTGATGGTGGTGTGGTTAATTTCTTTCCTCTTTGGATCTTCTTCCCAACGCCGCCTTGTGTACGAACCACTGCGCACAAAGTTACTTGCAGAATCTCTGTGAAGCAATCATTTCAGTTGAGTATGCAGAAGGATGGAGAAGTTGTGGACAAGGAGGGAGGTCAGTAAATGGGCCAGACATTAACTGGGATAGGATCTTACCTGATTTCCCTATCGTCGATGTCTGACATACTGACTAATCTTCTAGACGGGACTGTAGGTGCAACATAGGCAAGCCTTGTTCCTTTCTGATCCTTCTCCTGTTGGAGAAAGTGTGAATGTAACAAATTCTGCTTTGGCAAATGCTAAAACTTGATACAACTCGGGCATTTTCGAACATAAAAATTGTTTGCCCACTTGTTAAACTAAATGTAAAAGTGCTTGAAATATTACGGTAAACAAGGCAGGAACTGTGTTTCCGGCTGCATAATGTTGCAGCTAATGGCTTTGGAGACCTGGGTTCAATCTTAAACTCTGATGCAGTCTGCATGGAGTTGGCCCACTCTCCCAGTGATCGTGTGGGTTTCCTGTGGATGCTCCTCCCACATCCCCAAACGTGCAGATAAGTAGTTGACAGTTGCAAGTTGCTCCGAATGCGAGTGATAAAATAAGAATATGGGGAGAAAAATCGGGACTGATGTAGAATGGATGTAAATGGTGAATGATGGCAGGTGTGAACGCAGCATGTCAATGGACCAGTTTCTCTGTTGTGCTAACGACTCTGAACACATCATTACATCGGTTGCTGAGGAAGAATGAACTGCTACTTGCAACATTTCTCTCTCCTGGTGCCATACCGCCAATGTTTTCTACTTTATTAATTATTTTGGTTTAATTTGATCAACACTAAAAGGTAGTTTTATTGCCGATTGACAGCCTATTCCAAAAAGAAAAACACTGCCAGCAAACAATTGCAGAATAATTACTTGCAACTGGCCTAACTCACTATTTGAATCCAGAAATGAAAAGTAGGCAATCATTTTTCATTCCAGTGTACAATGGTCTATGCAAAAAGTATCCATTGGTCTAAATAAAAAAAAACACAGGCAAAACTACATTCCAAATGTAGCTAAAATAATTTCACGATCAGGGCTTTAAAAGTCAATCAGCAAGGTGAAATTTAGGATCATGGACTTGAAAGTCATTCAGAAGTGGATCACACAATGTTATCTGATCTTCTGCTTTCTATGTTGTGTCAATAGTGGAGACTAATAGTGTAAATGTATTCTATGTCATTCTATGTCCTGCCTCTCCTCTAACCCAGCTTACACACCCCCCGCCCCCCCACGCAATCTGCCTGAAGAAAGGTCCCAACACGAAATGTCACCTATCTATGTTATCCAGAGATGCTGCCTGACCCGCTGAGTTACTCCAGCACTTTGCGTCATTTTGTGTAAACCAGCATCAGCAGTTTTCTGTTTCCACATGTAAACCTGCACCCAATTTTCTACTTTTTACTAAAGCAAAAATGCTGGAAGTTATTAACAAAAATTGAAAAAGCTGGAAAATGTCATGAAGTATCTGTGGAGTGACCAAAACTCTCCACTATTGACACAACATAGAAACCAGAAGATCAGATAACATTGGAGTGACCAAAACTTAATGTTTGAGGTTGATGATCTTTATTATTAACTGAAAACTGTTTCTCTCTTCATGGTTTAACTTCTGTGGAAACAAGTAATCTTGTATACATTTGATGCTTGGAAAAGGAATATATTTCCTGTTGTTGCCTCTTTTGGAACATACAAGAGTCTCCCTGAATGGTGTAATTAACAACAAACTAAACCCAGTATATGACCAAACAAACATGCACCAACGTTCTTGTTTGGTGAGTGATTGAAAATCTAGTAGCGTACTTTAATCTTTGATCATCTTAACAAATTCATTACCATTATCATTCGTTATAGGGTTATTTAACAAAATAATTATATTTTGAAACAATCTTTTTGGGGGAGGGGAGTAGAAAGGAAGTGGGGCAGGGAAGTGTCTGAGAAAGCAGGCGGCACAGTAGAGCAGTGGGTAGAAGTGCTCTCACTTCTACAACCCAAAGGTGTGCAAGATTTGGTTAATTGGCCTCTGTAAATTGCTCCTAGTGTAATTCTCTGCCACAGAAGGCAGTGAAGGCCAATTCACTGGATGTTTTCAAGAGTCAGATTTAGCTCTTAAGGCTAAATGAATCAAGGGATATAAGGAAAAAGCAGGAACGGGGTACTGATTTTAGGTGATCAGCTGGCTCGAACGGCCAAATGATCTACTCATGCACCTATTTTTCTATGTTTTTTTATGTATAGGGATTGAATGTAAAACTGGGTAACAGAAAGCTAGTGTGAACGAAGGCCTGTTTCCATGTCATATCTTTAAACTGAATCGAACTAAAGCAATAAGTCTCTGAATAATCGACACAAAAAGCTGGAGTAACTCAGCGGGTCAGACAGCATTTCTGGAGAAAAGGAAGACGTTTCGGGTCAAGACTCTTCTTCAGACAAGAAGGGTCTCGACCCGAAACTGCAACCTATTCCTTTTCTCCGGAGATGCTGTCTGACCCACTGAGTTACTCCAGCTTTTTGTGTCTATCTTCAGTTTAAACCAGCATCTGCAGTTCCTTCCCATACAGTCTCTGAATAGTTTTGATCCAACATAACTTGGTCAATTTTGTGCCAAGTTTTGATAGGTGCCAACAGAATTTTTTTTTTACAGTAGGTGCAGGAGTAGGCCATTCGGTCCTTCGAGCCAGCACTGCCATCCAATGCGATCATGGTTGATCATCCATAATCAGTACCCCGTTCCTGTCTTCTCCCCATATCCCCAGACTCCACTATCTTTAAGAGCCCTATCAACCTCATTCTCATAGTATCCTCCTCACAGTTCACACTGCCACCCAGCTTTGTGCCATCTGCAAATTTGCTAATGTTACTTTGAATCCCTTCATCTAAATCATTGATGTATATTCTAAATAGCTGCGGTGTGTGCAGTTAGTAGTGTACCTTCTCTTTATTGTCGAGGGTGGACGTGAGTCGAGGGCTTGAGGCAGAACGCATCACCCCTGGGATGTCCCTCTCCTTCTGTGTCTCTTTGGAGGCACTGATCTCAGCCAACGCGCCATAACTTCCAGTCTTCCGAAGCCCTGACCGCCACAAAGCTGGAGGGGCATCTTTCTTTTCTTCCTCCTCTTTCCTTTTCTTGTCTTCTTCTTTTGAATACTTGATAAACGGAGTAGCAAACTGTAAATTGGGAACGCAAAAGTAATGTATTGAATCTCTCAGGATCTGGTTCTCAGCAAGACCACATGTAAAGGTCAGGGTTTGACAAAACAACAAATCAGCCTTTTTTTTTGTACTCGTACACCAAACCCGACAAGAATTTTAATCTTCAAGTTACAACATCACCTCCTGAAGATTTTCCAAATATGTAACATTATTAATAGACATTTTTCCAAAACACTCTTAACATACTGAGAAATCATGCAAGGTCAAGACCACATGAACAAATCTGCAAAGAAATTATGTTCAGATGATTAACAGAATTTCTAATTCAGCCATTTTCAATTCTGGAATAAGATTGTAGGAGAATTGGTCAAATTTACATTTTGGCTTTTGATACACCTTTACTTTGGGAATAATCAAACGACTTCCCTGAGAGTTGTTTCCGGATGCCACGATCAAACACTAGAAAATGGTCTATTTCTTTCACCAAGAAACCTTTATGCACTCAGTAAAAATGACAAACTGAAATCACCCAGCACCACAACCAGATGAGGAAAAAAATACATAAGACCTGATTGCAAAGTGTTTTATTAACTCAAAAGCTAATATTTAACTTCTCACAATGGTTAAAAATATAGGATACCAATTCCCCATTCTTCTGAAGGCAACAAATATTTTGATAGCTCTTACAAACTTGAAGGTTGTTCTTCACTTTCTGTGCACATCTAATGCAAGAACAAAATGGCAAACACCTGGCCTCTTAGACCTACCCCATCGTTCAATTTACTATAGACTTTGGAGATACATCGTGGCATCAGGCCCTTCAGCCAACCGAGTTTGCACCGACCAGCAATCATCCCGTACAATAGAACTATCCTACACTCCAGGGACAATTTACAATATTTACCAAAACCAAACTAACCGACAAACCTGTACATCTTTGGGATGTAGGAAGAAACCGAAGGAAATCCACGTGGTCACAGGGAGAAAGTACAAAATCCTTGCAGACAGCATCCATAGTCAAGATTTAACTTGGGTCTCTGGCACTATAAGGCAGCAACTCTGCTACTGCGCCACTGTGCTGCCCTAATTGATCATGGCTGATCTGCGTCCAACTTCATCTCTGCCAATTCCCTAATCTTTCAAAAAAATTCTCTTGAAATGCCTCCAATGATCTAGCCACTGCAACACCCCTGGGGCGGAGGACCTAGCGATTATTACTGTTAGTGCTCTCTGAGAACTTAATTCTAACTACTTGATGGGCTACAGCTACTGAAGAGCAATACCAAAACCTCCACCTTCCTGGAAACACATCCTTCTTCCTACTCAAGGAGTAACTTCAAATCTTTACCCGCCTTTCTGCCTTGAATTCTTTGAGAGATAGTTGAATAACTTATAATGGACTAAATCAGTTTGATTTCACCTGCTCTCAAATCAGAAATTTGCAAGGTATCAAGTAATATGACCCAGGAACTCCAGGATGGTCAGATAACATTAGTTTCCAAAATAGTGGTGGCATTTGTTCTGTGTGCAATACTGGGGGATGGAGTTTGAAAGCTTCTATTGTTAAACTACAATGTTTCCCTATTCTCTATATTTGTCCAGGAATAGTTCATGCACTGAGGCAGATTAAGACATTGCAACTAAACAATAGACATAAGGAACAAAGGTGCACACAAACCACACAAATTCTAGAATTTTGTTCTAGTATTCAGATATCAACACTACTGGTTTTAAAAGTAGTACATAGAAATGAGTGTCATCACAACATGCACAGTGAAACTGGATACTTCAGGTAAACGGGAACTTAACACAAAACACAAACCTCTGTGCACACAAGAGGCAGCTCACCATAACTTTTTCACCCTTTTGAGGCACAAGAACAATGCCAGTTTTACGCAAGCCCTGACGCCATGATGTCGGGTCTAATGGCTCCGTCACAGGCAAGACGGGAGAAATGGATTCATACTGAAGCCAATTAAAACAGAAAGCGCAATGAGAAAACTGCAAGGAGAAATGCTTAAGTGTGCACATGCCAAAAGTGCAACCATCAGGAAAGAGAAGTCAAGAATGTCTACACTCTATGTTAATAAAATGGCCTTGAGTCTTACCACCTTGATTAAATCAAACCCGAATCATAGTAAAAGGCACAATACAGTAATCAGACTCCACCTCTCAAGAGAGGTTCCTAAGTATGTAGAAACAAGGAACTGCAGATGCTGGTATACAAAAAAAGCACTAAGTGCTGGAGTAGCTCAGCAGGTCAGGCAGCATTTCCAACAAAAAAAAGACAGTGCTGGAGTAATTCAGCAGGTTACTTCAGCACTGTGTATATTTATCCTAAGTATGCATTATTTAAATATTTTAACACAATTAAACTGTCTACTTTATGTACAAGTGTTGGAGTCATGTTGTAGATGTCGAGTAAGATTAAACATATGTTTAGTTTAGTTTAGAAACAGTGTGGAAACAGGCTCTCGGCCCACTGAGTGTGCACTGACCAGCAATCACCCCGTACACTAACACCATCCTACACATACTAGGGACAATTTACAATTCACAGAAGCCAATTGACCTACAAGCCTGCACATATTTGGGATGTGGGAGTAATCCGAAGCATCGGGAGAAAATTCATGTGGTCACAGGGCGAAAATACAATCTCTATACAGACAGCACCCGTAGTCAGAATCAAACCCAGGTCTCTGGCACTGTAATGCAGCAATTCCACCGCTGCGCCACTATGCCACGATCACGTTGGGTAGATGTAGAATCAGTTGGGCTTGTCTGGAATACAAACGCACCTCTGTTAGCTTGCAGCCTGGTGCCTTGATCGGAAAGCTTTCATCTCAGTGTTGGGCTCCTTTCCCAGCAATTAACCGTACCATTAGTAGAGCTCAGTGGAACTATCCACTTTCATCAAGTAGGGCCAGAGTTTGCAGCCGCCACAATCACAATCACCAGTATAATGGGGGGGGGGGGGGGGGGGGGGGGGTGGGAATCTGACAACTTACGTCAGGCACGCAATTAAATGTAGATATTCACAACCTGCTCTTGTTGACCGTGCTCTGACATATGGCACATTGGGGCCAAATCTTTAAAAACCGTCAAGATCCTCAGGTAATCATATATAGTCTTCTTTGCTATAGACTTTGAGAATCGTAATTTATTGCGCATTAACCAAATTCTTCATAGTTTACCAGGCCCTAAATACTGCTTAGATACTGATAGATTGTCCTGAGGGGCAAATTTTGTATTTATGAATTGTCAATCTATCATAAGCATTAAAACTAAGTACTTTTCATTTCAACAATATAAAGTCAATAACAGCTTAATTAATCTCATTTTACACGCTTTGAAGCACTAAAATGAAAAAGATGCTTATTAATTTCTGGTTTGCTATGCAATTAATCTTGAAGTTACTGGCCCTTTGAGTCTGTTTGATGAAAACACTGGTGTGAGATACAAGATCTCCCACACCCACGGAATTACTAGTCTCGTCTGAAAAAAAATTAAATATATGTCAAAGAAATTTGGAGATCTTTGAGGGTACCTGTCTTACCACAGCACAAGAGGAGATCATCTTGTCCATACCTGCAATCCCATTAATCTCACATGTTTTAATTGCTTTGCATCTAGTATGTAATTCTCTCTCACATATATGCCCATCAATTCACATTTGATTATTTTCTGTCATTGATCGACATGAAAGAATTATTTATGGCGGCCAATTAACCAAGCAGTGAATCGTTGGAAAGCAAAAGGTAGCGAGGACATCTGGAAGAAACAGTCACAGAGAACATATGTAAACTTCACACAGGCAGAATCCAAGGTTAGGGTCATCACGCCACTAACTGTTGTATGACCAAGCTTCCTGTGTGTGAAAGCACCAACTAAAGGTGCTGGGAGTAGTTCTTCAGAAGGGTTTACATTGTGGCTTAACAGCTCAATTGGAACTCAGCATCTATCTTTCTCTTCTCTTTCAAATGTGTAGTCTTGTCATAACGTGCACACGGGAAAATAAATGCCAACTTAACGAATAACTTTGATGGGAAACCAGAATCCACAACACAAATCAGTTGCCTCTTCATTTCTCTTTACCCCTTACCTCGATTCTCTAATTACCACAGACAGATAGAAGTTTAGAATTTATCACACCTTGCTTGTTCATAAATGGAACAAATTATCAAGAGAGGAAAATCATTCTGGTATTCCTAATGAATGCAATATCCTTGCACTAATGTACAATTAGCAACCTTCACAAGCTCATTTAAACCGTAACGCCTTTGCCGTTGCAGCCCCTAGGCTGTGGAACAGCATCCCCTTTCCCATCAGAACTGCCCCCTCCATCGACTCTTTTAAGTCAAGACTAAAGACATCTATACTCCCAAGCCTTTCCTGACGTCCTCTGAGTGAGGGCTACATGTATATATGTATGCAGTCTGTTTTGTTGTGCTATTCTTATAACAAATGTAAAGCACTTTGGCCAACGAGAGTTGTTTTTTAAATGTGCTATATAAATAAATGTGACGACTTGACTTGACATAATCTTTATATTTCCCATCAGAGCAAAACACAAAGTGCTAGAAGAACTCAGCGGGTCAGGCAGCATCTGTGGAGGGAATGGATAGACATCTCAGGTCGGGATCTGTTGCGTCTCCATTTTAATATTTCAATCATTTCAGGAATCTGGATTACATGCAAGCAGATGAGATTCATTCAACTTGGTATATTGGCTGGCACGGACATAGTGAACCGAACGGCCTGCTCTGTGCTGTAGTGTTCTATGTTGTATCTCCCATTAGTAGTTGGAACCCATTGCCATTTCACATCAGCAAGAGAGCAAGTGTCTGAGCATGACTCCTAACTTTTTCGAATTTTCTGGCAACTTCACAAAAGCACATCCTTTCCAAATTCATTTAGACATTTGGATAGGCACCTAAATAGGATATGGACCTAGGCCAAGCCAACATGGTCAATGTATGGACTAAAAGGTCAATTTGGTGAGTTGTGAGGCCAATTCTGTGCCACAAAACTCTACATCCCTCTTCCTCAATACCGTAAGATATCAATCTGAAAAATGTACCTATTAACCTAGTGCAAATGTAACTGATTTGTAAAATAGAACCAGTCAATTCTAGAAAGTACTTCCTTTGATCTCAAATACAAAAAAAACATTTACAAGCAACAGATGCACCAAGAAAACGATTTCCACTTTCGCTTATACTTTATCTTTGATAGAGTAGATCGCTCAGCTCCAGAGTAGATGGCTCATTTTCACCCGATACAAAAAAAAATACCACCTCCCTCTTGCTCAGATAGCAAGGATGGCATGCATTATATCCCAAGAGATATCAGCCTGCTGGCTCTGCACGAGAATCGACTCAAAGAAGCTCTACAAATTTGACCAGGTTTCCACCTTCTTTTTGATGAGACGGATAAGGAAAATCTGCAGTTATTAAGCAGCATTCTCTACAAATGGAGATGTTCTGCACAGACTGGTGATGTCACTTGCCTCAAATGAGGGTCTCATCCCTAAAGCATATGTATATTAAAATGCCCTGTGTAGTTGAGTTTTATTGCTGCACACATAAAATGGAATACAGTTCTGTAGAAACTATCAGCATGCTTAATCCACAAAATAAATTCGCTCCAACATTCTATTTTGGAAATCAGTCTCCATTTGGACAATGTTTTAGTTATGTTGTCTGAAGATACACAGGTGTTTACATATTCGTCTTCACTAAAAACTCCGAAGGTCCTAACTTTTATTGTACATTAAGTGAATTGTAGATACTCAATTTCCTAAACAGGATTAACACTGGCTCCATAAGAGATCTTCAAAGAATCTAATTGCTTTAATGTGCAGCCCTCTGATCTGCCATTTCCTCTCTCTAACTTCGCCGATTGCAGCCAAGGCTTTATCTACTTTCAGAAGCAAGGTCACACAGTGCAGTTGTTTTACTTGGCAGAAAAAAACACGAGTTAATCCATGATCCAAATAGATGGCTCACTGAGAGAGAAATGCATTTTCCTGCGCAAGTCTTCAGCCCATCAAGTTTCACGTACAAAGAGCAATTTATTAAACATTGCATTAATTCATTCTGAAGAACATTCCAATAGTGACAGTCAAATGTTAAACACCTTTCTCCCAGATTTTCCTTTGGTTAATAAATTATTCATTTCGCATTCTCATCCCAAATATTTGTATCCACTGCAACGAGTACTTTCAAATCCCTTGAGGATTCTGACGATTTAAATTTACTTCCTCCATCCAATGCTGCACCCATTCTTTAACCAGGAAATAGTCGAGGCAGAGAACAATTTAATTATCAGCATGTCCATACTCTTCTGTACTCATTTGCACACAAAGTTCCTTAGGAGAGGACAGGAAATACAACTCATCTTTGACTGAGGTGGTGTCATTTGCTGTACTTTGCAATTACCAGGCTCTTTATTATTCCATCCTGCCCAGTAAATGTTTTTGTTATCAGATATATTAGTCATTCATTGATGCCCCGTGGATTAGTGCCCAAATCTAAGGCTGCGCACAATATACCATTGCTTTCCCATACCTTTTTCACTGGTGATGTTGGTGTAACTTGACTGGTGGGTACAGTGGAAGGGGCCACTGCTATTGTCTGTATACCTCCATTATTCACACGGTTCACAATATTTACAGTTGCTGTTGGTTTGGATTTTTCTGGGGGAGAAAAAAATTAACTCATTAATTACGATACTGAACAAACCCGGGGGAATAATTTACAAGTTTGCTGGGAGTATCATTTTCTTAACAGATTAGAGCACTTTGTAAAATTTAACACTAAAACCACTGCTTCTGCTTGACAAGTACAGAGGACACCAACTGAAATCACCATCTGGAGCAGAAATACAGAACATTGGCTGACTACAGGGGTTAGTCAATAATCTCCGCTCTACTGCTGCACCACTGTGCCGCCTCGTCTAGAATGAATAATCCCAGCAGTCTCACTCCATTTTCTGAATGACTGAACAGTTTGCACAAAACTGCTCCTTAATACCATTATTTAATATCATTGACTACCAGTTAATAAATCCGACAATGTGAAGGTAGGTGCAGAAAGAATCTGACTCATCTAACCATGGGAGAGGTTGCTTCAAAATATGCCAAATAAGTGTCCCTTTTTACCATTAATGAACCTTACTTTTAAAAAACTGTGCATCGGCAGTGGTGTGCCGCAAAGCTCAGTTTTGGGACCCCAGTTATTTATTATATATATTGACGATTTAGACAAAGGAATTAAATGTAACATCTCCAAGTTTGCGGGGTGGCAGTGTGAGCTGGGTGGCAGTGTGAGCTGCGAGGAGGATGCCATGAGGCTGCAGGGTGACTTGGATAGGTTGGGTGAGTGGGCAGATGCAGTATAATATGGATTAATGTGAGGTTATCCATGGCAAGAACAAGGTGGCAGATTATTATCTGAATAGTGTCAGATTAGGAAAAGGGGAGGTGCAACGAGACCTGGATGTCCTTGTACATCAGTAATTGAAAGTAAGCATGCAGGTGCAGCAGGCAGTGAAAAAAGCTAATGGCATGTTGGCCTTCATAGCGAGAGGATTTGAGTATAGGAGCAAGGAGGTCCTACTGCAGTTGTACAGGGCCCTGGTGAGACCACACCTGGAGCATTGTGAGGTTATGGTCTCCTAATTTGAGGAAGGAAATTCTTGCTATTGAGGGAGTGCAGCGTTGGTTCACCAGGTTAATTTCCGGGATGGTGGGACTGATATGATGAAAAAAATGGATCGATTGGGCTTATATTCACTGGAAATTAGAAGGATTTAGAGGGGATCTTACAGAAACACATACAATTCCTAAGGGATTGGACAGGCTAGATGAAGGAAAAATATTCCCGATGTCGGGGGAGTCCAGAATCAGGGGTCACAGTTTAAGAATAAGGGACAGGCCATTTAGGACTGAGATGAGGAAAAACATTTTCAGCCAGAGTTGTGAATCTGTGGAATTCTCTGCCACAGAAGGCAGAGGAGGCCAATTCACTGGATGTATTCAAGAGAGAGTTAGATGTAGCTCTTCAGGCTAACAGAATCAAGGGATATGGGGAGAAAGCAGAAAAGGGGTACTGATTTGGGATGATCAGCCACGATCATATTGAATGGCGGTGCTGGCTCCAAGGGGTAAATGGCCTACTCCTACACCTATTTTCTATGTTTCTATCTATGTTTAAAAAAAAGTCCACATGTTTTCAGCAACGATCTCAGAAAATACTGCAAATTTCTAAAAGATTTAATTATTTTAACAACCAGTAAATTGATCAAAAACAATGCAAAAGCTAGTGGAGAGGTTACCTGTCTCTGCTTCTGACTCAGAGTCTTCCTCTTCCTCTTCCTCACTGGAACAACTGGAGTCATCCTTCTTCCCCTCCTCTTCCTCACCCGCCTTCTCCTGTTCCAGGGGTTCTGTGGGACCTGTAATCTTCGGCTCATTCAGCAAGGTTTCTTTACTAGTGGAGCAGATAAGATGGAATAAAAATAAACTGCAGATTCTAGTTTTAACCAGAGATAGACACAAAGTGCTGGAGTAACTCAGCGGGTCAGGCAGCATCTCTGCAGAAAATGGATAGGTGATGTTTGAGGTCGGGGCGCTTATTCAGATTGATTATAGTGGGGGTGAACTGGAAGCAAGAAAAGACCAGGACGAATGATGCCCGCCCAGATTTGTCCTGGTCTTTTTTTGCTCTCACCCTCCCCACCCTCCTACAATCAGTGTGAAGAAGGGTCCCGACCCGAAACATCACCTATCCATTTTCCCCACAGATGCTGCCTAACCCGCTGAGTTGCCCCAGCACTTTGTGACTATCTCATGGTTTCTTTACTGTTAGATTAATTTGAACAAGGTTTAAACCAAATCATTTGAACTCTTAGCATTTCCATCACAATCTTGTTTGAAAGCAAATTCAGGCAACTACGTTTTACATCCAAACTGATGAAACTTAATTGCAGCATGTCTACTTACGTTTTGATGGGTTTTAATTGCTGAATATTTTCCATTGTTGCAGTTGTTTCGATCAATGGAGATTTGTTTGCTTGCTTCTCACTGATGAGCTGTGGGGACAAATGACATTAAAAACAAATGTAACCAGAGTTATATGAAGTGTTACATAAATTTAAAATAATTGAAAACCAAGTACACTGACCATGTGGAGAATTAAAAATAATCAAAATGTTTCCCATCATTGGAAGTAACAGGTATACCATATATAAATACAATCACGTCAATCTCAGGTACAATAGGTAGAGCAAAGGGGAGGGTACATTGCAGAATATAGTTCTCAGCATTGTAGTGCATCTGCTCCATAGACAAAGTCCAATGTCCACAATGGGGGCGAGGTAAATTGACCAGTACCTTATCTTATGGAAGGACCATTCAGGAGCCTGATAAGAGGGGAAGAAGCTGTTCCTGAGTCTGGTGGTTCATGCTATGAAGCCTCAGTACCTTCTGCCAGGCGAGAATAGGGAAGAGGAGAGATAAACTCCTCCCCAGGGCGGGATAAACTTATGTTGGCTGTTTTTTTCCGAGGCATCGTGAAGTGCAGATGAAGTAAATGGTGGGAAGTTTAGACTGTTTTAAGTAAATATTTCTACCCAGACACAAAACTACACTTCAAACAATAGACTATTCAAAGCCATGCTTGCTATTAAGTAATATCATATTCAGAAAAAGTACTTTTGATAAAAGTCATACCATGTCCTCCATAATGTTTGGGATGAAGACCTATAATTTATTTATTTGCCTCGGTACTCCACAATTTGAGATTTGTAAATTAAAAAAAAAAAAAATCACATGTGGTTAAAGAGCACATTGTCAGATTTTAATAAAGGCCATTTTTATACATTTTGGTTTCACTATGTAGAAATTACAGCAGTGTTTATACATAGTCCCCCCATTTCAGGGCACCATAAAGTTTGGGACACAGCAATGTCATGTAAATGAAAGTAGTCATGCTTAGTATTTTGTTGCATATCCTTTGCATGCAATGACTGCTTGAAATCTGCAATTCATGGACATCACCAGTTGCTGGGTGTCTTCTGTGGTGATGCTCTGACAGGCCTGTATTGCAGCCATCTTAAGCTTATGCTTGTTTTGGGGGCTAGTCCTTCGTTTTCTCTTCAGCATATAAAAGGCATGCGCAATTGGGTTCAAATCGGGTGATTGACTTGGCCACTCAAGAATTGACCATTTCCTAGCTTTGAAAAACTCCTTTGTTGCTTTAGCAGTGTGTTTGGGATCATTGTCTTGCTGTAGAATGAACCGCCGGCCAATGAGTTTTGAGGCATTTGTTTGAACTTGAACAGATGTGTCTATACACTTCAGAATTCATTACGCTACTACCATCAGCAGTTGTATCATCAATGAAGGTAAGTACCTTCAGCAGCCAAGCATGCCCAGGCCATAACACGCCCACCACTGTGTTTCACAGATGAGGTGGTATGCTTTGAAACTTGGGCAGTTACTTCTCTCCTCCATACTTTGCTCTGGCCATCATTCTGAGATAAGGTAATCTTCATCTCATCTGTCCACAAGACCTTTTTCCAGAACTGTGTTTGCTCTTTTAAGTACTTGTTGGCAAACTATAACCTGGCCATCCTATTTTTGCGGCTAACCAGTGGTTTGCATCTTTTATTGTAGCCTCTGTATTTCTGTTTGTGAAGTTTTCTGCAGATAGTGGTCATTGACAAATCCACACCCGACTCCTGAAGAGTGTTTCTATACTGTCAGACAGGTGTTTGGGGATTTTTCTTTATTATAGGGAGAATTCTTCTGTCATCAGTTGCGGAGGTCTTCCTCGGCCTGCCAGTTCCTTTGCGATTAGTAAGCACACCAGTGCTCTCTTTCTATTTAATGATGTTCCAAACAGTTGATTTTGGTAAGCCTACGGTTTGGCTGATGTCTCTAACAGTTTTATCCTTGTTACTCAGTCTCATGATGGCTTCTTTGACTTTCATTGGCACAACTTTGGTCCTCATGTTGATAAACAGCTATAAACATTTCCAAAGATGATGGAAAGATTGGAGGAAAGACTAGGTGCTGAGAGCTCTCTTATACCTGCATTAATGAGGCAATTAAACACACCTGAGCAATTACAAATACCCGTGAAGCCATGTGTCCCGAACATTATCGTGCCCTGAAATGTGGGGGACGATGTATAAACACAGCTGCAATTTCTACATGGTGAAAGCAAAATGTATAAAAATTGCCTTTAATAAATTCTGACAATGTGCACATGTGATTTTTTTCGATTAAAAACCACAAATTATGGAGTACAGGGGCAAATAAATAAATGATGGCTCTTTGTCCCAAACATTATGGAGGGCACTGTAAAAGAGCATGAATGCAGTTTAAAAGACATGCATACGTTTAGGTTTTATTGGTACATCATACAAAAAGTCATCACAGAAATGGCCCTTTGAACCACCAAGGCTGCACCAACAAGCTGAGTGAACATCTCTTGCACATGACAGAAACGTACCAAATTCTGTTTCTTTTGCAATTCTTCCAAGTATCCAAGAACGTCTTCATCGGCCACATCAAATGCTGTCTGACCCTGTGGATAAAATTCATACCTCAGAAGGAGTCACAAGTACCAAATATTAAAGAGTGTTTATGTTAATAAAACCAAAGGGCTTGAAAAAATAAAGCAACACGTCTGCAACTTTCCCCAAGTACACTTGCCGAGCAACTCAGAGGCTCTTATAGGCACAGGGGATAGATAAACAATTATTTTGTGAATGAATAACCGACTTTCAAGTCTAATATACAAAACCAAGCCTTGAAATTCTCAATAAATTATAACCCAAGCATCAATGACAGGGCAACTTGAGCTTGTGGCTGCTCGATTACCAAAAGTTGCAATTATTTCAAGGGAGCGTTCAAACTCCGCAAAGCAAGCAACCCCTTTTATGCCAGTACTCCCAAATACCTCCACTCTTTTCTTATCCAGATTTACAAACATATAAGCCTCTTGGAGAAAAATATTGAAACCCTTGCTGCCAAATTCCACATCTGAACTTTGAGAAGCCAATTTTAGCAGGCTATGAATTGTCTCATGCGACACTCAAAGACATGGTATGATGATCAAGATTGTAATTAGACAAAATATTTTTCTTGCATTGAGTCTCGTTATAATTTATAAACACTAACAACGAAAGAGACGAGAAACAAGCAGAATCAAAGTAAGGTGTAATGTTTCCCAACAGCTCGGTTTTAGAATATAATTCAAGTGAAACATCAAACATGAAATACAACAGTAATGATGGAATAAGTGATTACTGGAATTAATGCACTCATTATCTTTAAAGGCTGAGCCTACCGAGAGAAGGATAAATCATCTGCCGCAGCATAGTCTTACATCATGATAATGTAGAGACAAATGTGGTCTGTAATTACATGAGCCACATCCTTGTGCCCGGTACAAAATTTGAAAAGGGCCAAGATACTTTTTTTATACCAATCTGCCACAACACAGTGGTACAGCTGAGAGTGCTGCTGCTTCACAGTGCCAGAGACCCAGGTTCGATCCTGACCATGGGTGCTGTCTGTGCAAAGTTTGCACGTTCTCCCTGTGGCCATGTGTGATTCCTCCGGATGCTTCGGTTACCTCAAACCAGTACCGTGCAGGGAATGGATGAGAAAGTGGGATAATATAGAACTATTGTGAATGGGTGATAGTAGTCGGTGTGGACCCAGTTGGCCAAGGGATCTGTTTTGGTGCTGTATGTCTGATAAACTAAAAAGAAATATCCAAAGCTACTCTCAGTATCTCAAAGAAAATGAAGGCAGAAAATGCTCAAGGGTTTCCAAATGTTGGAATAAAGCCTGCTGGAAAGGCTTACATGTGGATGCATTCTTTTTTTTTCAGGATATAAACACATTAATTCATTAAATCCTTTAATTCCTATGATGTAAAAGCCAAACTAAAACTAAAATTAACATGTTACAAACCACTTTGTTGATCATCTCCATATCACAGAAGCTTTCTACGAGGATTCGGCAGGTTTCCTCTTTGCCCCAGTGCGCCGCAGCATGAAGGGGAGTCCAGCCATCATAATCCTTTATATTTACGTCATAACCTGCTTGGATGAGAAGTCTGTGGGAAGGGGAAATAAAGAGTCAGTTACATTAAAAAAAAAATTCCAGATGCAAAAGTTACTTTCTCACCACCTTAGGCTTTGGGAGCATGAATACAGGTCGTCCCAGTGTTATAGGGGATTTGCCTTCCTAGAAAACGGTCCACGACGCGACTTTGCACAATTCAAAGCTGCATCATCTGTGCACGTGTCAAGAAACTCGAGTTGAGGTAGTATTTATTTACGGAGACACATGGAACTGCAGATGCTGGTTTACAAAAAAGACACAAAGTGATGGGGTAACTCAGTAAGTCAGGCAGCATCTCTGGTGAACATGGACAGGCAAAGAATCTAACCTGAAACATCACCAGAGATGCTGCCTGACCCATTGGGCTACTTTAGCACTTCGTAGCATTAATTTACTGTTTTTTCACATAGATTTCGAGCACTTGAATTTTGGATTACAAATAAAAATGGAGTTGTTTTACATACGTACTTCAAGACTTCGGAGTAGCCTTTAGCTGCAGCTACATGAAGAGCAGTTCCCCCGGATTTTGGATGCCTGCTGTCATTTATTTGCCCACTATTTAGCCACTGCCTAGCATCACGGAGCATTATTCGTTCTTCTTCTTTCCGAGCTGCCTCTATATCCACACCTGAACAAAATTGGTTCAAAGATCAAGTTAAACCAAAAGACAGGTATGTTTCCACAGATTTTATATCCAACATTAAGCATCAGTACATTAACAAGAACACAAAATGCTGGAAGGACTTTAGTCAAGCAACATCTATAGAAAGAAAAAAAGTCTTTATATTTCAAAAATAAACAATATTCTCATTAATAAAAATGTCATCCAGTCTGGCCATTTGTGGTATCAAGTTAACAGTCTATTTACAAATCATCATCACCCACTTTAATGAATTCTGAAGTGTATAGACACATCCTATCTGCTCAAGTTCAAACAAATGCCTCAAAACTCATTGGCCGGCAGTTCATTCTACAGCAAGACAATGATCAGTCAGTCCCTTGCTCTACTTCCTGTACACCTGAAGGGATCCGACCCAAAACATAATCTGTCCTTTTTCTCCAGAGATGCTGCCTGACCGGTTGAGTTACTCCAGCATTTTGTGTCTATCTCCAACTTGATCTTTCAGTTTGCTGATGATACCACTTTTCTCAGCCTAATCTGCAAAAATGTTGAGATAAAGGACAGGAAACTGATTGAGGACTTACTATCATGATGTTAAGAAAACAACCTAACCCTTAATGTCAGCATAACAAAGCAGTGAGTTATTGACCAAAGTAAGTGAGGAGGGACCACAATCCTGTCCTAACCAATGGAGGTGCTGTCGAGAAGATCGACAGCTTCAAGGTCCTTGGGATCCACAATTCTGCTTGAACACATGGGGAAAAGGGGGTTAGAAGGCAGAGTTTCCGACTCATGTTTTTTTCTGCAGAATTTTCAAAAAGGTCTTTTCAATAGCTCTTTATTTTTATACAACAAACTAAAGATACTAAAGGCTGTATGCAACATGATTTAATGGAGTCTTTGAGTATCCTTGCAAAAATGTCATTAGAACATGCTTGCCAATTTCAATGACGTCCCTTGGTAGAACTGAGACTATTTTTATGAGAAAACGGTGTCTGATTACTGGAGGGAAGTCACATGGAAACAGATTTCTTTTCTGCAGCTTGAAAGTTTCCAAAATAGTTTAAGTGGTTCTCCAGTTCCCAATCAATATCACATTTTAACCAATTAGGCCAGCATAATGAATCAGTTCCCCAATTCATCTATCAATTTATACGTAATTAATGGTAATGAAACATGCGTTATAGTAGAACTATTTGTATTTGCTTCCTAAGGCATTTGAAAATATTCAGTACATAAACATTCTCTCAAAATACTCCAGGTGTGCTATAGAAAGTATTCTGATGGAATGCATCTCAGCCTGGTATAGCAACTGCTGATGTAATCTACTATAAAAGTACTAAAATCTATTATTGAAGGAGAATATCAGTGTCATTCTATAGGGTCATCGTAATCTTTATCAATATAGCAAAAGACTACCGATACAAACCAAAATCTTAGCTCAGAAAATGAGAAAATCCATCAAAAGCAGCAGCTGATGCTGAGCTACCACCTTCATTTGTTCCCTCAGTCACTCTCACAGCATCATCCTTGGGTTAGTGACACAACTTTCAGCCACGTCACAAAGCTGTGAATCCATGCTCGCACCAGGGACAGAACTGAAGCTGGCAAACAGAGCAATGATGGATGAAGCGTGCACTGTCCGGCCCATAATGGTATGACATGAAGATCATCTGCTTGCTGCAGTGAATGTGAACGATTTCTACACAATGGAATTTTTCCGAACAAGCTAGCCAACTTTACCTGTCAACCAGCATAACTTTAACATTCACCTCTTTCTTGTGGCAGGTTGGTTGCCACATTCCCTCTGTCACAACTTTGATGACACCACCTGGCAAGTTCACTAGTTCGAACCACACAATGAACCTTTTAATCTAATCTCAGTCTGCAAGAAAGACACCATTACTCACTTTGAAAAGAGCAAAAAAAAAGCCTGCAGCTCTCTGGGTAGTTAAGGAACATATACTTAGTGCCTTTACCATAGCTATAATTCAGATCAGTAATCTTAAATTAGGGAGCAAAGCTTGGCAGGGCAAATTTGATCTCAAGCACAAGATATTGAACCAAAGGTCAAAGAGCCCGATTTCAAAAGAAACAACACCATCTCAGAATTAGGTCAAGTTAAAAATTACCATATGCTTTATTTAACAAATCATTAACTTTTAAGAATCATACATTTACACTGAAAATATCCTAAAGAAGTGTCCATGCCAGCAGGAACACCGACTTATCATATATACCCTCCGGCACAGCATTCGTACCCGACCAGTTCTAACCTACAAAATTAAATTGTTGACAGCTCATCACAGAGAATATGAGGAAAGGAACATAAAAACCTTTCCAAAGGTCAGTGGAAATCATCATATATGGTTCAAGTTTCTCTTCATACCATTACTAGCGAACAGCATTCATGGCATTCAGCATTTAAGGCATTTGCTGCCAAGCCTCTGTACAGCCCCCCCCCCCCCCCCCCCCCCCCCCCCACCCCATCTCCAATTATTTTATTTACCCGTCTCTAAATCAAAATGGCAATAGCAAGAATCTTGATGGATTCATCCATGCAAGAGCATCCTTAAAAATATGACTGTTAATAAGCACGTTTGGAATACATATGATCAAATCTTTGGTGGATTAAGGGAAGGTATAATCAGAGACAAACATACCCTTCGGATATTTAAGTGCAGCATTCCTGTCTTATTATATTCATGGTTTCCTTTTAATTAAAACATTTGGGTTATCCTAGAGCATTAAAAAAATGAAAGAAGAGCCAGCAGAGGGCAGTATTGTATACTATACAGGTCTCAGGCACTATAACAATTTCATACCGCAAAATGCTAGTTACTAACACTAATTTAGAATAGTACAAATTTTTCAGTTTTTGACATTAAATCGGAAATTAAGACTCAAGAGTCATATTTCTTAAGCCATATTCGTTAAACACCTCTAATTGCTTAGAAGGCTTAAGAAGTTCAGCATATCCCCAACAACTTTCACCAACTTCAACAGATGCGCCGTAGAAAGCAGGAACGGGATACTGATTGTGAATGATCAGCCATGATCATATTGAATGGTGGTGCTGGCTCGAAAGGCCGAATGGCCCATTACTGCACCCATTGTCTATGTTTCTATGAAAACATTTTATCAGGATGCATTACAGCATGGTTTGGAAACAGTTCCATGCAGGATCGCAAGAAATTGAAGAAAATTGTGGACACAGCACAGTCCATCACACAAACCAACCTCTCTTCCATTGACTCCATTTATACCTCACGCTGCCTCGGCAAAGCCACCAGCATAATCAAGGACAGGTTGTACCCTGGCCACTCCCTCTTCTCCCCTCTCCCATCAGGCAAAAGGTATAGAAGTGTGAAAACGCACACCTCCAGATTCAGAGACAGTTGCTTCCCAGCTGTTATCAGGCAAATCCATGACAGTGCATTGCCATGAACAAAATGAAATTACAGGTGCACAACCTTTTATCCGGTGTTCCGGAAACCGAAAAACTCCGAAAACCGGCCATTTTTTCCAGGATGTCGTCTGCACACCAAAGCTCGCGTTTGGCGCCAAACTTGACCCGAAACGACCCACGGTCAACCCAGGTCTGTACTACTGTAGCGGCTGCCTCCTCCCCGGAGACCGGGGAGACACTTAAACATCTGTAAATCATTGCTTAAATGTTAGTCAGTTAGTTTGGAGGGCTTATGTGAAGGGGGGGGTTGAAGGGGTAAACTTTAATTCTTAGTCCCCTACTTGGTCGGAGAGACGGGGAGCGGTCAATGCCTTACCGGGTCGCCGTGCAGTAAGCTCCGCAGCGCTGTGGCCGGTGGGGCTGCGGGCGGCGCCGGTTGTAGCTCCGACCCCGGCAACTCTACCCCTGGCTGCGAGGCGCTCCAAATCCAGCGCGGCCCGCGGCCGGACGCCCCCCACCCCAGCTCCGCAAATGTTGGGAGTCGGCGGCGTCGCAGCGCTGGGATACCAGCGGGAAGCGGGCAATGCCTTACCGGGTCGCTGTGCGGTAAGCTCCAGGGCGTGGAGGCCGCCTTCTCCCAACGTTCGCGGAGCTGGGGTGGGGGGCATCCGGCCGCGGGCCGCGCTGGATTTGGAGCGCCTCGCAGCCAGGGGTAGAGTTGCCGGGGTCGGAGCTCCAACCGGCGCCGCCCGCGGCCGGACAGAGCCCCCAGCTCCGCGATGTTGGGAGTCGCCGACCAGGTAGGGGACTAAGAATTAAAGTTTCCCCCTTCACCCACCCACCACATAAAATCCCTCCAAACTAACTGACTAACATTTATGCAATGATTTACAATGATTCCCCGGTCTCCGGGGAGGAGGCAGCCGCTCCAGACTTTTCAAGCCGCCCGCGCTACCTACCTAATCTACGCTAAAAATCTTCCATTCGGAAATCCGAAAATGTCCGAAATCCGACAAGTGTCTGGTCCCAAGGCTTTCGGATAAAAGGTTGTGCACCTGTACCACAAAAAAGTTTCTATAATTCAATCCAAGTTATTGAAAATACTCTGGTCAACATTAGTTTCAGCCAGTCTCTGATTAATTAACTTGTACCTTGAGCAATGAAAACTACAGGTGCACAACCTTTTATCCGGTGTTCCAGAAACCGAAAAGCTCCGAAAACCGGCCATTTTTTCCAGATGTCGTCTGCGCACCAAAGCTCGCGTTTGGCGCCAAACTTGACCCAAAACGGCCACGGTCAACCCAGGTCTGTACTACTGTAGCGGCTGCCTCCTCCCTGGAGACCGGGAGACGCTTAAACATCTGTAAATGATTGCTTAAATGTTAGTCAGTTAGTTTGGAGGGCTTTTATGTGAAGGGGGGTGAAGGGGTAAACTTTAATTCTTAGTCCCCTACCTGGTCGGAGAGGCGGGGAGCGGTCAATGCCTTACCGGGTCGCCGTGCGGCAAGCTCCGGAGCGCTGTGGCCGCCGACACACAACATCGCGGAGCGTCGCTGGATTTGGAGCCGCGCAGCCAGGGGTAGAGTTGCCGGGGTTGGAGCTCCAACTGGCGCCGCCCGCGGCCGGACGGAGCCCCCAGCTCCGCGGCTCCAAATCCAGCGACGCTCCGCGATGTTGTGTGTCGGCGGCCACAGCGTTCCGGAGCTTGCCGCACGGCGACCCGGTAAGGCATTGCCCGCTCCCCGCTGGTATCCCAGCGCTGCGATGCCGCCGACTCCCGACATTCCCGGAGCTGGGACGTCCGACCGCGGGCGGCGCTGGATTTGGAGCGCCTCGCAGCCAGGGGTAGAGTTGCCGGGGTCGGAGCTCCAACCGGCGGCGCCCGCGGCCGGACGGAGCCCCCAGCTCCGCGAGGTTGGGAGTCGCCGACCAGGTAGGGGACTAAGAATTAAAGTTTCCCCCTTCACCCCGACTCCACCACCACCACATAAAATCCCTCCAAACTAACTGACTAACATTTATGCAATGATTCTCCCGGTCACCCGGGAGGAGGCAGCAGCTCCAGACTTTTCAAGCCGCCCGCGCTACCTACCTAATCTACGCTAAAAATCTTCCATTCTGAAATCCGAAAATGTCCGAAATCCGACAAGTGTCTGGTCCCAAGGCTTTCGGATAAAAGGTTGTGCACCTGTACCACCAATGACAACTTCATTTTAGATGCAGAGTACTTCCTATTCCCTTCTTGTTCTTACAATATTAATCTGCTGATCAATTCTAAGATTAGTTTAGTGACCAATTTAGAAATCAGGTGCAAAATTTACTACAGATGGCTACAGAACTACGGACAGCTTAGCCATTAGCTTGCTACTCGAAAGTCATCACAAGTTAAAATCCTAACATGGCAAGCTGTAAAATTGAATAGAATAAATCCAATGATTTGAACACTGGCACCAGGAAATCGATAAGGAAAATGAATAAATTATGCTGACATTCCTGTCTGGCTCAAAGGTGTCCATCATCGATAGCTATCTGGCCTTCCTGCACCTCAGTACCAACACTTCCCTGCATAAAACATGAGCGGACTCCAGTTGTCGTCAACGAAGGATAACCATCATGGTTTCATTGGGATCACCGATATTTTAATTCTACAGAGCAAAACAGAGCAGAATGAATTTTCACACAGGAATTCTGCACGCGGGTGACAAAGAAAAGGAATGCAGTTTAAAATGATTTCAGAAAGATTACACAAACAGGAAACAACTGTTTCTGATGGAAGAATGTGCTCTGGCAAAGGGAAAAGAGAGTGCATCATTTCTGGTACAGTGCAACATTAATCAAACAAGGGTTTTCATTAACAATCCTAAAAAGTGGCTGGGCCAAAAGGTCAGCTTCCAAAAAAGGTCGCGGTCCTTGAAAATATTGAAGAAGAGGGAGAATCCCACATTGTGTTGCAAAGGTGTCTTACAAATTTGGAGCTTTCTCAATGATATGCAAAAATTGCTGAGCATGATTTAGAAACAGCACCATCCAAAGCCACGACAAATTGCAGAGAATTTTGGATGCAGCCCAGAGTCATACAAGCCAACCTCCCTTCCAATGACTCCATCTTCACTTCACACTGCCTCAGCAAGGCCACCAGCATAATCAAGGAAGAGTCTCACCCTGGTCATTCCCACTTCAGGCAAGAGGTACAGAAATGAGGAAACACA
The DNA here is from genome assembly GCF_028641065.1 of Leucoraja erinaceus. Lineage (NCBI taxonomy): Eukaryota > Metazoa > Chordata > Chondrichthyes > Rajiformes > Rajidae > Leucoraja > Leucoraja erinaceus. Next base: position 19,762,522 of record NC_073395.1, on the reverse strand, counting down.
TACCTCCAGATTCAGGAACAGTCCCTTCCCAGCTGTTATTTGGCAACCAAACCATCTTATCAATAAATAGAGAGCAGTCCTGAGCTACCAACTACCTCATTGTAGGTATGTTACAAAACCTACCTGAATCGTGATTGAGCATCTGTCCCAGCCCCGTGTGTGTGATTTTGGCGCTGTTTAGAGGGGACGGGTTTAAAACGCGATTTTTACTAGGCTGTTGCAATCGAAAATGTTCAGCCTAGTAAATCATTAACGGAAAATCGCTGGAAGACCCCGTCGCAAAAGGTATTATTAATTTTTATGGCCTTGTATAATAGTTATAGTAGTTTAAAAATCACTCTCTAAACTCGCAACCTCTCGCAGCCCCAGGGTTTTATAAAGCAAACAATTAAAGGTATGTACCTTATTTTAACATTAAATGGGGCTTCTTAAGAACCCTGTGTATAAAGTTTTCTATAGCGAGTAGTTCATTTTGGGCTCTTTATATCCCGCAGTATTTTTCTGGGCATTTGAGGGCACAAATCCAGCGCAATGTGAACGTTCTAAACCAGCGCGTTCACAGGAACCCACTAGAAAGCCGATTTAAATTGACTTTAATTTACAGCAATTGAACACTAAATTCCTTTCATTTGGCCTATAAATTGATGTAAATGAGATTTTAAAAATCATTTTATTGTGAATAATTTGTGAATATTATTTGGACACTTGGGCTATTTAAAAATGTTAATCATTTATTAAGAAATGGATAGATGTTTAGATCTAGTAATTGAAGTTTGAAATTAGCTACAATTGGGTAACTAACTAATTATATGCTTTAATTTCAGGTCATCCAAGTAAGATTATTTTATATTTGTTTCAGAATGCTTCAATCTATGATAACTGAAAATTTCATTCAGTTCTCTTAATTTTTAAGAAGGTTATGGGCTTTTGACTGTCCACGATCACAGCTTTTTTGTTATGTCCATAGAAAATCAATAGGGAACAAGATGCTAATTTCCGAGTATGAAAATGGCCATAACTTTTTTATTACTTGAGATATGAAAGTGAATTAGGTGTCAAATTAAACTTATTGTTATGCTTTATCTGATGGGATAAATTGCAGACTTGATTTTTTAAATCTCAAAATTTTGTAACATTGCTACTGATCATTGGAGACCCTCAGATGATCTTTAATCAGACTTTACAGGACTTTATCTTGCACTATACATTATTCCATTTATCCTGTATCTGTATAATGTTGACGTCTTGAATATAATCATGTATAGTTTTCCCTACAACTGGATAGCACACAAAAAGCTTTTCACTGTGCCACGGTACACGAGACAATAAACAAAACTTAAAGAAATTGACTAGTTATCAATTCTGGAAAAGTTTTGGACTTACCCGAATCAAAATCAAGTTGTCTAATAGACAATGGACAATAGGTGCAGGAGTAGGCCATTCGACCCTTCGAGCCAGCACCGCCATGCAACGTGATCATGGCTGATCATCCCCAATCAGTACCCTGTTCCTGCCATCTCCCCATATCCCCTGACTCCACTATCTTTAAGAACCCTATCTAGCTCTCTCTTGAAAGTATCCAGAGAACCGGCCTCCACCGCCTTCTGAGGCAGAGAATTCCACAGACTAACAACGCTGTGTGAAAAAAAAGTGTTTCCTAAACTCCTTTCTAAATGGCTTACCCCTTATTCTTAAACTGTGGCCCTGGTTCTGGACTCCCCCAAAATCGGGAACACGTTTCCTGCCTCTAACATGTCCAAACCCTTAATAATCTTATATGCTTCAATAAGATCCCCTCTCATCCTTTTAAACTCCAGAGTATACAAGCCCAGCCGATCCATTCTCTCAGCATATGACAGTCCCATCATTCCGGGAATTAATCTTGTAAACCTACACTGCACTCCCTCAATAATGTGAATCGTGGAATGTTAACCTTTCTCCTCTCACTCGACAAAGGATAAAAATAGACTTAGAACAATTAGAGCAGCAATTGGAGTTTCAGTGTTGATTTTCTTTTATTTGCATAATGACCAAATTACCAATTCAAATATTTGAAAACAGCTCAACTTAAATGGCATTTGGACAGTTTCTTGGGTAAGAAAGGCATAGCAAGGTGCAGGCCCAATGTGGGTAAATATGATTGCTGTTGCAAGACTTCACTGTCGTCACGGACGAGGTGGGCCAAAAGGACCGTTGCTGTGCTGTACGAACTTTTATAGACCCTCAATGAATCATGATGATTCTATTTAGTAAAATTCAATTGGACACCATGGACACAATTCATCGCCAAATGTTGTCACAACATGAAGAACAGGTAAACAGAAAAACACAAGCACTATCTATCCTTCTGAAAGGCACCACCCAGCCATTGCAAAATGTATGTGTTGGGAGGAACTGCAGACGCTGGTTTATACCCAAGTTAAACACAAAATGCTGGAGTAACTCAGCGGGTCAGGCAGCAGCTCTGGAGAAAAGGAATAGGTGATGTTTCGGGTCGGAGCTCTTCCTACTTCGTCTGAAGAAGGGTTCCAACTCAAAATGTCACATA